>NW_009209759.1:0-10898 GCF_000690835.1 Fulmarus glacialis
CCAGCACCGAGGTCAGGCTGACCGGCCTTCAGATTTGCTGGAAGTTGCTACTAATTCCCATCAACTCTCCAAAGGCTAGATTTCTGTTTTTACTTTACTTTGTACTCTTGCCCATTCTGGTTCTGCATATTGTAGCAGCAAAAGGGAATTAGTTGGGAGAAACGAGTACACACATAGTGAGAAACATGGCAATAGGACAGAAAGGAAAAGCACAAATTATTTTTCAGTCCCAGTTGTATATTGCATGATTATCTGCACATCATCCCTACCACAGCTGATGAGTGTCTCTAGGGGACCAGTAGGTTTCTCAAACTCTAGTTACATCCAAGAATTGTTAAGACATTAAACAAAATTAAGGAGGTTCTCAGCATGTTGAAGGGCCAGACAGCACTAACAGGCTCTGCTCTCAGGCTGTTAAGAATGAGACAGAGATGCTTCAAACTACGCTGTTTTTGCTAGGAACCGAGGCTGCTTTGCTGGATATGACCAAAGATGATAGCTTCTCACACACACACAGGTGGTCACATACACACACTGAAGTTCAAAACAGCATTTTGTTCTGTCATCAAAATAGGCTAGCAATAGGATTTTATAATTTTACTCATGGAAGATTTGTATACTACTGCCCATTTGGCCTCAAGTGTCTTCCCATTTTTTAATCAAAACATTGCACATTGTAGTCTGTATGCAACAGGCTACTAAGCACATCAATGTTGCTTCCACATAGTTTTTGAGTCATTATGAACGTATACAAATTAACAATATTTTCAGAACAACATCATTCTCCTCCTTTATGCGCATGTTACATAAACACACATTAGCTGATCTGCATCTACCCATTTTTTTCTATGTCAATCCCAACAATCAATCCCAGGTGGCATTAGTTATTTAAATGCCATTGACAGTTTCATGAGAAATTCATAACTGCCATCACAGTGAAGGGAGGCTCACTGTGAGTCAGACAATGCCTGAGTTTTGGACAGCTGCTATAATACATACCTCTTTTTAATCAGGGATTACTACGTCAGATAGGGAGCTTCTCCTGCAATGCTTTGCCTCAAAGAAAATAAGGCAGATTATTTTCTACTATGAAAGGACAAATCTGATGAAAGACTTTATAACCTGACCTCAGAGAAACACACAAAAATTGCGTAAAATAACACTGAAATTTACTTGGTGCATACTTTCATGAATCAGTTAAAATCATTAGTTGCACAAGATTAAAATAGATTTTCATTGTATTGTCAAGTATAAATATAAAAATTAGTGTCAAGTGCACGTCCAATTCACACAAGGTTGCTATCTATAATTTATTAATGCAAAGAGCTTTTACACCTATATCCTTCAAGCCTATAGTAAAGTAAGCATTACCTATCACACAATGCTGTTAAACCTCAGTTCAGGAAAACAGCCTAGAATTATGGAATATATATCTAGATGCATTTTATGGATACCAGCAACTACAGTTCCAGCTAAAAAATAAATTGAAGATTTAATAAATTTAATAAATTGAAGATGTCCAAGCCTATGATCTTCATGCATCTTCAGGAGCAATGCACAGTGCTTCAGGTACTTAGTCGTTCTGTCCTGAATGATTTCTAGGAGAATGTATTTAATCCAGCAATGGTGAGATACTGCTGTTAGTACCACGTAAGAAAAGACACACACAGCACTTACTGTGTTCTGAGTTGGAGACAAAGGGTAACAGGCAGGAGAATGGGCACTTTCCCAGAGCCTAGGCAGGCTCGTAAAAGTTTTATTTGCACACATAAGACCCATACATTTGGATAATACAAAGTGAACTTCACTCCAGAACCACTTCTTTGAGTCTCCCAGTATCATAGAAAACCTCAAGATTGGGGTGAAATGTAGGAGGAGGAAATAGATAGAGCTGGGATATGGAGAAGGACCAGGTATCACATCATCACTTCCACGGAGCTGCAAGAAGTCACAATGATACAGGAACTGTGAAATATAAGGAAGAGGCACTGACTTTGCTCAGACAGCTCTCAGCAATGCTGGCTTAGCTCATCTGCCTACTGTCACAGTAGAAACCACTGGGAACAGAAGCCAAATCTCTGTTTTGATTTCAATATCTCAAAGCATATGACGAGATACTGCAAGTGGAAAAGGCACCGATGTGGAACTTCAGGGCATGTTTGTTTTCCTTTACTCTTTGCTCATTTCAGACCAAAATGGGTTTTACACTTTTGATTGACTTATTCCCATGTTGATAAATTATAATTATCACTGAAACAGCTGGATACAGCAGTAAGAACAGGTGGAGAATTTACCCATCTGCTACACATTATTAACTATAAATAGGATAGTGCAAAAGCAATTAAGTTTAAGTCCATACTACTTTTTAGCTGGAAGTGTACAAAATGCTGTTAAAGTCTGGCAGCAGCAGCAATAACCAGCCCTCCCTACACATACCCAGAAGAAGAATGCAATTTGGTACTAATTCACAGAAACAGACAGCACAGAAAAATTCGGGAAGAGAAAAAATTGAGATGTTATCAGATTTAAAAATAAGACCAAAGGGTGAAAAGAAGTGAGAATGTTTGAGAGGAGACAAAAATAGAGTTAAAGAAACTGCGGGGAAGTATAGGAAACTATTTTTAAGGTGTTATTAACACTTGCTATGTTTGAAGTGAGAATAAAGCAAAAATTAAACATCCCAAAATAAAAGCTTGTGTTGAATAATTCATGGAAAGGTTACTTTTCTGAGAGAAGTGGCATCTTCATGTTTTTTTAGATCCTTGATTTGCATACAAGTAAGATTGTGGTCAATATGTTTCAGATGATTAAAGCAAGGGGGGGAAGGCAGGGAACCAAACACCCACAGGACCCTCAGCCATCTGTGAAATTCCTGTGAACCACACTGTTTCCCTGAGTACAATGACAGCTACTCTACTAGTCCACTTGTCAGAACTTCAGCTGCATGGAAAATACACAAAATGCATTTAGAGGTGTTCAGTTCTCTCTAAATGTAAGTCTCGCTTCACATTCACAATTATCTAATCAGTAATGAAGCTGCATTGGCATAAGGCTAAGTTAAAATGAAGATTAGTCATTCTGACTATGCTGAAGCATCTGTCAAGGATATAATTTCATAGTGTTTTTCTTGGACGAAGGCCACACTTGCCACACTGGCAACCAAGATGGCTGAATTTAAAGATTGCAATTTCATTGCAATTCAGTTGCAATGAAAGAGACTATTTTTACAACCGCACTGGTAAAACTAGGTATAAATTGTCATTGTCCCATCCTACCACACATCAGGAGTATCACAAAAGAAAAGAAGTTCTGTAAAGGCTGTTTGGTAATCTGAATACAAACTCCAGTCCTGGAGCCCAGGCTGATGATCAAAGGCACATGCAGTTGATACAGTTTGGGAGTCTCCTCGGAGAACAAAGGAAAAAAGTATCCACTCCCGCACTTAATTTTCATAGAGCTAAGACACACTGGCAGAGCAGCAAGTAGGGAAGAAACTCCTGCTACACCTGACCAGTCCCTGAGACGCTTAGTTTAGCCCCATTCATGTACACAAATGAAAGCAAGTGTGTGTATGAAAGAATATTCCTGTAAAGTGCCAATGGCTATAACTGAAAGAAGTAGCGAATTAATACATCGATAAAAAACTTGGAAAAGTGCTATCATGAAACCTAGATCTGACAGTATGTAACAGTAGCTACGAGAAATGTGATACAACGGACTGAATATATTCCATGCTGGAATATAGCGCAGTGACAGACATAGCCCAGACAGAGCAGAGGAAGAGTTATTCAGAGAACTGCCTTCTGAGACTGTCTTCGGTTTTGTTGCTGATGCAGAAGTTAAAGCTCCTTAGCTGGATATATAAATTGGCAACTAAAACCAATAGTATAACACACAGAAAAAAGTTTTAAAGTAGGTAAGTGATTATCAGAACCTCAGTTTATACGTTAACATAAATGAAACTAGACAAATGAGAACAGATGTTGTCTTAGGGAGATTACTTACCATTGCTAATGCATAAAAGTGCAATAAAGGTAGCTATTAGCATAGGAATGCTTTCATCCAGCTGTAATCTCAACATTCACTGAATTAAAAGAAAAAGTAATAAACCTAAAGATACCTTTTCCTTCTCCACATTAGAAAAGCACAACATACGCCCTGAAGACAGAAGTCTAGAGAAAGAGACCCTTGTAATGTCTTCACAATCCCATAAAAAAAGAACAGAAGTAGTACCATCCACAAAGCTTACATCTAGCTCTACATGTGAACTTTAAAAGAGGCAGAAGGGTTCAGATCTAGTGATCCGGCTAAAGACCATCTCCACAAGTGATTCATTTTATTTGATCTTAACACCCAGAGTTGCAAAATTCCTTCTTCTGCAGCCTAGTCTTGTCATATTTTGTGGAAAAAATGCAAAGACAAGACTCAGTGAAACCTCTGGAAGAACTACATATTAAGATACGTTTTTTTTCCAAGTCATTCTTCATTTGCTGACTCAAAAAAATAATTTCTGTTTTCTGAGATGTTTTAGTTAATATGGTACCAGGATAAGTGTTGTACATATAGCACTTAATGTTCAGTGGTTGTCTGCAGAAACGTTGAGTTCCGTTTTTCAGAGTCAACACTGTTTTCTCCATTTCCCAGATCACTTTGAAGCTAGACTAAATTCTAACCATAATAGATTTCCAATGAGAATTTTTTTGCTTTGACTATGTGATGATCAGTGGGTAAGAGAACGGAAATAAATGAAGACTTTGCCTACTATTAATTAAAAAAAACCCAAACAAACAAAAAAAAACAAAACACAAAACAAAAAAAAAACACAAAACAACACCAAAGAGTGTCATCAATCAAAATTTGGTGGCATATGAATCTTTGGAACTGTGAAAGAGAGAGTGCCTTGCTCATGATTCTAACAGTCTTTGCTCTACAGGTGAAAGCACTTTTCTGCTCTTTGCTCAGCCATGTGTCAGAGGAAATTTAAGCTACCTGAGAGCTCATCTTCAATTACACTGTTCATAGGCAGAAGAAATAACTTTTTTCAATTAGTCTGACTTAGTGTTTAGTGTTTAACACAAACTGTGCAGTCTTACCCAAACTGAGACAATCTCTATTTATTACACAGACTGCATCTATTTTTTTTTCTTGATTTTCATGGCATTTCTGGTAGTAGCTCCTCATGTCGTACAATAGAAAAACAGTGTATTATCACCAATTCTCAGTACCTTCTTGCAATAATTAGTTGTGCTCAGTCCTGCACCTTTTCTGATTGTCTAAAATTAGCTATGTTCAGTTTGCAATTAGAATTGTTTACCCCTGAGAGCTGTATGCTATCAATCTATGTTCATTGGGTACTCGAAGAATCTTACAAAAGCTGATGTTAAACTTTCCCTCATCAAAATAGACAGAA
Source organism: Fulmarus glacialis (assembly GCF_000690835.1). Classification (NCBI taxonomy): domain Eukaryota; kingdom Metazoa; phylum Chordata; class Aves; order Procellariiformes; family Procellariidae; genus Fulmarus; species Fulmarus glacialis. The sequence goes on from NW_009209759.1 coordinate 5,411, forward strand.
AATATATTTTTTTCTGTTTCTAGAGGTCATCTGTTTATTTACCTATAAAGTAATTGTTACTTCTTGGATGCCCTTCCAACATAACAGTATGTTTTTTGAACCACAGTCACAAAAACATATGTCTTATACATAAAGTAAGAATAAATTGTCAAATACCTCTTGGCCTTTAAGTCCAGCACTATAGCATTACAGCACACCAACATTCTTGCTAATCCAGGATTCATATGCCCACTACTTCATATCCCATAGTGTGTGCTAGAATTTATGTTTACAGCGCAGTCAATGATTAACTAATCTAAACTACTCTTTTTACTTTAACCATAAGATCATACTTTTCCTTTGCCAGCAGTCTATTATACAGCATCTCTTTCTAATGAAGAAACATTATAATTTCCTACAATATAAATAAACAAAGAAAACCAGATTTGCATATTCATTTTAGGTAAACACATATAATGAAATACTAAAATGAACCTTTCTGAAAATCTACAGACCTCTTGGCTCTGCAAAATGTAGGTAGTAATTTCACAAGGACAGATTTCCTAATGCTTTCTGATGATTTGCATTCATAGTTGGGTCAGAGCAGGATGTATGGAGACAATAAAAAATCTTCTCCCTATAGAACACAATGCAAATTGGGCAGCAAATATTCTGTATGCTGATATACAAGCAGATGGAGACTCTCTAGAGTTTGATAATTCCCATTTTAAAAGCTGTTGTCATCATTTATATTTCAGTAGCATTTAAAAACCATGGCTAGGATTGTGCTGAGCAAAATGGAAAGCAAACAGAGCTGGCAGACCAAACAGTCAAGTCAATGACTGGAAAGGGAAATGCAAAACATTGCCCACGTATGGTCAGTTTTAGAATCAAGAGCTCTGAATATCCAGATCAAGTCCACCTACAGCAAGTGTAATGAGCTACCATGGGCGCAGACAGCCACTTGGCTGAAAAAGATGGCTTGCCTTCAAAAATGACTCTAAAGCTGAATTCCACTCTCGGGTGTACTCGTGCATATGAGGGAAATTCTACTGTGTCAGTGAAGCTACTTCAGATTTATACCGATTTAAATGAGAGCAGATGATGGGCTGTAATCTGCTGTCTGGTTTATAACAGTTCAGAAGTTCACACAGAAATGTTATATATCTTTACTATAACAACTCTAATAACTATCCTCTTGAATAAATAAAAATCAGCTGATGACATTAATCCCAACAGCACATAGTGAATGACTGCAATGAACCAACCTGCCAGCCGGTATAAACATAACAAACAGAAAAATGACCGAGTGGACACAGATTTGGGCCTACCTTGTCATGCCCACTGGCTAACTTTTCAGTGTCTGGTACTCATATGTATTCAGGGTGATCTCACCTTTTATAAATGAAGGATGGTCAACAGTTGTCAAAACAATTTGCAATTCTAAGCCTGTGACCAGGCTTAGTGGAAATACGCTTTTAGCTCCGGCCCTTCCTCCAAAACAGCTGAGCTGTAGCAGAAAGTGGCTGTACGGTGCTTGGCTATGTCCTGGTGCAGGGGAAGGCACTCAGTTTTTGAGCCTAACCAAACGTTTCCTTCCAACTCCGAGTCAATAGCTTCAGCCAGGCGGAGCGAGGCCCGTCACAGACTACGGACATCACTGCTTCTGGCTATTATCCACAATTCAAGCCCCAAGACTGATTCTAATCTAGGATTCATATCTCAATGTAAAAATATATATTCGATCCACATAGAAATAACAACATCTGTTCAAGCTATACCTACAGACCAATAATACATAGATCCTTTCTTCTTCAGCTTACACGACAATTAAATCTTCACTAATTGTCAAGGTATTTGGATTTAAAAAAAAAAAATCTTTTTTTTCTAAAATTTAGCTATGGGGTTGAATATTACAGAGTCTTTCTTTGGCTTGTCAAGATAATTTTGTGTTTACCACATTAAAACTGGCTCTTTCTCAACATTTGTTCAACGTAGTTTTTTTCCTCACTATGCTATGTCATCGTCTATTAGAGATAATGAAAGAACAAATACAAATAAGCAGTCATTTAAAATAGTAATGTATAGTAATGCCTCTTTTAGGCAACCTCAGAACATCTGTCAGAATTTCAATCAGATATTATAATAGAAAAATAAGCATTGCTATGAGTAATGATAAACACAGTAATTCACACTAACTGTATTTTTACTGTTGAAGTACAAACTCTTTGCTATGGTAAACCAACCCAATTTCATACCAATGATAAAATTTGATGTGTTGATATGCTATGTCTGACAATTCCTACATAAAATAAAATTGAAGAGGAATATATTTTTATTAAATGTGACAGATACAATGGTGTCAAGTAGCTCAGTGCAGGAAAACAAGACATTATCATAAAGTTTAGATGGACAACTGCATTAACATTAAAGTAAATTTGACTCACAGAGGCAATAGCTTTCTCATTTCTGGGGAACTGAAATGGTTTCTTATGGCTATCAGAAATATAAACTACCATAACAGGCACAGCCTATGCCTGGACTAAGAGACTGTCAAAAAAGATTGACATTAGTACATGCTACTTCAAAACCCAAACAGTATTGTGAAGTGCGTATTTCTATATATCTTTGCACTTGCTAGCTTTTGTCCAAAATATTCCCACATATTTGCATATATAGTAATTTGCATATACTGTTTGCAATAAGGTCTATGGCATTAAAGTAATCAGCTACGTACACAGGTCAGGATGCCTGGACCTCTGAACCCTACTTCTATTCCAGAATTAGCACTCTAATTAGACAGGCTACAAAGAAGGAATTTAGAAACACTGCCATGTGTCCAGAAAAAGAGAAGCTTAACTAGGATTGAAACTGGCAAGGGACATCAAGGGCAACAAGAATAGCTTCTACACTAAATAAGCAAGAAAAAGTCTGGACAAGAAAAATATGGGCCCACTGCTAAACATGGTGGATGTAGCACACCCTGGCTACAAAGAAGGTCTACAGCATCTTGGGCTGCTTTAAAAGGACCATAGCCAGTAGATCAAAGTGAGAACTTTTACCCAGTACTCATTAGACTATGTCTAGCACACTGCATCCAGTACTGTGCCCCTGGTACAAGAAAAACAGTGACAAACTGCACCAACTTCAGTAAAAGGATGTAAGCACTGATGAGTTATTCTATGGGCAATTAGGAGAAATTTCAGGATCCGAAGCCCCTGTCCTTACGGGAGATGTCAACTTCCCAGACATCAACTGGGAATATCATACTGCTGTGACGAGCAGGTCTTGGAAATTCTTGAAGTTTGTAGGAGATAACTTCTTGTCACAGGCACTCAGTGAGCCAACTAGGAAAGATGCCCTCCTAGACTTGCTACTTGTGGATAGAGAAGGACTCTGGGGGATGTGATGATAGGTGGCTGCCTTGGCCACAGTGATCATGAAATGGTTGAGTTCAAAATTTTCAGTGTAATGAGAAAAAAGGACAGCAGCGTTACTACCCTGGACTTCAGGAGAGCAAACTTTAAGCTATTCAGGGAGCTATTTAGCAGAGTAGCCTGGGAATCTGCTTTTGAGGGCTTAGGAGTCCATGAGTGCTGGTCAGTCTTCAAGAATCACCCCTTAGAAGCACAGGAGTGGGCAATTCCACTGTGTTGTAAGTCAAGCAAGCGGGGCAGAAGACCAGGTTGGCTGAACAGCAAACTCCTCGTGGAGCTCAAGAGGAAAAACAAATTGTATGATCTCTGGAAGAGAGGTCAGGATTCACAGGAAGATTACAGAGCCGTGGTTCGTATATGCAGGGAGAAGACACGAAAGGCCAAAGCTCAATTAGAGTTGAAACTGGCCAGTGTTGTTCCAGATAACTGTTAAGAAGGGCTTTTTTAAGTATGTTAATAGCAAGAGGAGGTCTAAAGAAAACATTGGACTGATACTTGTTGAAGATGGTCATCTGACTAATAGAGATGAAGAAAAAGCGGAGGCATTCAATGCATTTTTTGCCTCAGTCTTTAATAATATTTATAGACCTTGGGCTGCCCGCTCCCCTGAGTCGGAGGACCACGAGTGTAGGAACAGTGACTTTCCATTTGTGGACACTGAAATTGTAAGGGACCAGCTGTATCAGCTGAATGTTCACAAGTCCATGGGGCCTGAAGGGATTCATCCCAGAGTACTGAAGGAGTATGGCAGGACGCCTCTCGATCATCTACCAAAGGTCTTGGGAGTCTGGGAAGGTCCTTGCTGACTGGAAGCTAGCCAACGTTATTCCAATCTACAAAAAGGGCGTGAGGGAAGACCCAGAGAACTACAGACCTGTTAGTCTAACCTCAGTTCCTGGAAAAATTATGGAGAAGATCATACTGAGTACTATTTAAAGGCATTTAAAGAATAATGCAATCATCAGGCACAGACAACACGGGTTTACAAAAAGAAAGTCCTGTTTAACTAATTTGATATCCTTCTGTGATAAGGTCACCCATCTAGTGGATGAAGAGAAGGCAGTGGATGTCATATTTCTGGAATTTCAGTAAGGCTTTTGATACTATCCCTCATAGCATCTTTTTGGACAAGTTGTCCAACTGTGGGATGAGCGGATTCACAGTGTGCTGTGTGAGGAACTGGCCGAAGGTCAGAGCTCAAAGGGTTGCAGTGAATGGGGCTACATCTGGCTTGCGACCGGTCACCAGCGGCGTTCCTCAGGGTTCAACCCTAGGCCAATTCTGTTCAATATATTTATCAATGATCTGGATGCAGGAGTTGAATATACCATTAGCAAGTTTGCTGATTATACCAAACTGGGAGGTGCTGTTGACTCTCTTTAGGGACAAGAGGCCTTGCAGAGGGATCCAGATAGATTGGACAATTGGACTATGATTAATGGGATGAAATTTAACAAGTCAAAATGTCATATGCTGCACCTACGATGGAGTAATGCCAGGCACAAGTCTAAACTGGGAGAGGAGTGGCTGGAAAGCAGCCCTGCAGAAAGGGATCTGGGGGTACTGGTCAACAGCAGGCTCATTAGGAGTCAGCGGTGTGCCCTGGCAGCCAAGAGGGCAAACCACATCCTAGGGTGCCTCCAACACAGCATAGCCAGAGCCAGCCGGTCAAAAGAGGTGATTATCCCACTGCATTCAGCATTGGTGCAGCCTCACCTTGAGTACTGTGTGCAGTTCTGGGCCCCACAATTTCAGAAGGATGTGAACATCCTTGAATGCGTCCAGAGGGGGGCAACAAAGCTGGTGGAAGGGCTAGAAGGAATGTCCTGTGAGGAGCGGCTGAGGACTTTGGGCTTCTCTAGTTTGGAGAAAAGGAGGCTGAGGGGTGACCTCATTGTTCTCTACAGCTTCCGGAGGAGGGGAAGTGCCCATCTCTTCTCCCTGGTATGAAGCAATAGGATGCGTGGGAATGGTTCAAAGCTGGGCCAGGGGCGGTTTAGACTGGACATTAAGAAGCATTTCTTTACCAAGAGGGGGGGCAGACCCTGGAACAGCCTTCCTAGAGAGGTGGG
>NW_009209759.1:11135-11625 GCF_000690835.1 Fulmarus glacialis
TCAGGGGACCCTAACAGAAGACTAACCATACTTATGAGGAGGTTATCAAGAAAACAGAGCCAAGCACTTCAGAGCGGTGCCCAGTGGGAGGACAAGATACCACAGACATAAATTTAAATTGAATAAAAGTAAAAACTTTTTTCACCATGAGGACTTTCAAGCATTGGAATCACTTGCCAACAGGCATTATGCAGTCTCCATTCTTGCAGGCTTTCAAGACTAGATGGGATAAAGTCCTGAGCAACCTGGTCTGGTCCACTGACCCTGCTTTGAACAGGAGGTTGGACTAGATAACCCACTGATTTCCCCTTTAACCTCAATCATTCTGTATCTGCAATTTAAATGTCTGCATTTGAGCTAGTTGTCTAAGATCCCATTATAGTCAGTGGAGATCTAGTCAATACCATCAATGGAGTTTAGTCAATAATTCATATGACCAAATGTAGATGAAACACATCACTTCCACAACAACCCCATGCAACGCTACAGG
>NW_009209760.1:0-29455 GCF_000690835.1 Fulmarus glacialis
TATATATATATATATATTCACCTGTAGATTGCGCCCACCTCTGAAAAGTGTTTAGGAACAGGCTGGGGCAGTGGTTTTTGGCCAGAGGCTTCCTATATAATAGTTTATTGCAAAGGCTGGCCCCCTTTTTTAAAGGATTGAGATTTATGGCCAGAAATAACTGTTTTTATCATAAGGATATAGCTCACAACAAGAGCCTTATATGGAAAAAGGTGGCATGTCTTCCCAGGTTCCTACAGATTAATTCTGTGCTTAGGAGTGGTTTTGCCAGCATGGTAGAGAGGTTTTAATGCTTACAATCAGGTGTGTGTCTGCCCTTGCTGAATTAAGCTGGTGGCTTACAAAGCCATGATTGCTGGTAGGGTCTGGCAGCAGTTTTGAATTTGAGTTGTTTCCCTTCTATTAGGTGTGTAGAGTATGATTTTCCTCCCTTTCATGGCTGATTCATATCACAGCCTCATTCCTGCCTTGAATTTGGGTGTGAAAAGAAGCATTTTGCACCTCTAGAGTTTGGATGCTGAGAGGCTGGCTTTCTTTTAAGCAGCACACTCAGGCCACTTACCTCATCCAAAATGTATGAGCAGAGCAAAACTAAAGGGCACAGAAGGCATGAACTTGTAAGGGGATTGCAGCAGGGTCAGTTCTACCTAGCTTTCATCTTTCCTAGAAATAAAAACAACATAAAATACTGCTTTCTTCCCCCTGAATCTACAGGAGAAGCAAGGCAAATTGGAAAGTAATTTTTTGTGATTTACTCTTTATGTAACTAGGTTTAGTGATGCTGATCGCCACCAATCCTGCACTGGAGAGTTCCCAAGGGTGGCTCCGTAAGAGGAAGCTCAACTGCTAAGCTGCCAGAGTACAGGGGATGGCTCAAATAATTAAACTCACAAGCCTATAATGAGTTGCACTGTAATTTCATTTGGTTTTAGAGTTTAGACACAGCTAGGAAGGCTCAGAAAGAAGTCAAATGGCACAGGGTAAGGACAAACCCAGCCCCACAGTCACACTCGCCCATTTTAGGCATGTGGTTCCCTGTCCTCTAATGTGTTGTGAACATCTGGGCTATTTACTAAGCTGGGATGAAATCAAGCAGGGGTGGCTGAGTGGGGTGATGTCGAGATGACAGCGTCTGACCCAGATGCCAAATGGTTAGGTAACGGGTGACAGGATGAGGCTTTGCCTTGCCACCGGAGCGGCAGCTGGCAAGCAGGCTCTTGCCCTGCTCTTTCGGAGCCTGAACAGCAGGTCACAGCTGGAACTTGCTTGCTGAGCTCCCTTTTAACAAAAGGTATCTGTGTGAATAATATAGAGGGGAGATGGAACAAAATGCAAAGCATTTATCAGTGTTTACTTTTTCCTCATTCTTCCCTTCCCAAATTTTACTGACTCCAGCACACACAAAGCTTTATCACAGCCCATAACTCTTCCCTGGACTGTAATTCTTTCCCTCTCAGTTGCTTATCTGTTGTCACCTTTTTCCTCCATCCTCTCAAATTCATTTTTGTCTTTTTGTTGTCTTTTCCTTCTCTTCTGAGCAACCTTACCATCCTTGGTTTGTTTTCATTGCAGCCTGCAAAAAAATTGCTTTCTCACTTGTGCTTGGGCAAATTAGATTTTGCTGACATGTGTGATTCTCTTCCAAGGAGCTCATCGGTTTGGGCAAGAGTGCTTGCATTCAGCTTCCTCGGCTGTGCTTGAAGTCTCTTATAGCTGCCTTTTATTTTATTAGTTGGGTTTTTAATAAAAAAGAAAGATAAATAGGAATCCAGCCATGTATCTTCTAAAGCATTTTTCTTGCTGATATTTCAGTTAAGTACTGAACAGTATTCCAACTTTGGCATATTTTTCTACATTAATCCTAAAATGGCAAACAGTTCTGGCTCTGTACAGTATCTTAGCAGGCAGCTGGAGGCCAGCATCAGTATGCAGCGCCTGAGTCGTGGTACCATACTTTGTGATAGGTGGGATTATGATTATTTTTATTAGGAGTGTGACTGGTTATTTACCTCCACTTCGGGATCCTAAATGCAGTGCGGCTGTCTTGTTCTTGCTCTAACCGTCCCAAAGAGCTTAGGAGCTAAGAATAATGCCAAAGTGGCAGATGTGGGAGTACATGGATATAAGACAAGTTCTGTTGCTCTTCTTACAGTAATCCCCAACAATGCACACTTTCTCTCTAAGAGCAAAAGACAAAATATGTTACCAAGCCAGAAACTGCAGCAAATTCAGATGCATTTAGCATAAGGGATTTTTTTTTGCTCTTTTAGTTATGGATTTCCTAAAATCAAAATACCTGCTGCAACCAGCTGAATGTAATCTTGGGGCAAACAGACATGATGTGCTGCTTGTTGAAATAGCAAATAAAGCAAATATTAGTGTGAGGTAAGAAAAGCAAACTGGAACTTAAAGTCTAGATAATGAAAAAGCCATGAAGCACCAGCTCATTTGGGATATTGAAAACCTCAGGCCTGATGCTGTGAACCTGGCTCACCATGTAGATGCCCTTGAATTGAGTGGGATGGAGCAGGACCACATGTGAGCAAGGAGTTGTGGGACTATTGCTTTGGCTTTAAATTTTGAAGAGGCCCAAGTGCTTCTGATGACGTGACCACTGTCAGCTCAAAGAGCAAATGCTGTTGGAGCTGCTCAGAGCTTTATCAGAGAAGGACATAAGTCTTTTGGTACCAGGGGGATCATAAATTAAGGGAGTGTTACAGCAACAAAACACCTGTTGATACAGGATATAATATAGATGTGAGGTAATTTTCCTACTTGCTTCTCTCTTTGGGAATTAACTCTTTCCTTTCTGCATAAGATTCTACTGCTGAATGACTGGAGGGTAACACCTGTGTTAACTTGATGGTTTAACTAGTCCCCATTGCAATGGGGAAATAAACTCCCTGTTTACAGATGTGATACTGCAAAGGTTCAGATGCAGCAAGAAGAGAAATCTCACTTCTGCTCATCACCCTGTGCAGGGAAATCAGAGTTTGGACTCTGAGATGATAAATATCAAAAATAAAGTGACTTTTCATAGTTGCCATCTTCCACTGCCTATTTGCAGATAAAAGGTATTTATAAGGATTGTTCCAGGCTGAGGGTAATGCTTATTATCAAAAACTGTAAGAGGGGTTTATTGCTGATTTCAGTGAGCTGAGGGGCTGCCTTTATAACAGCTGATGGCTGCTCTTCGCTGTCAGTCACCCCTCTAATTGTGACTAAACACAACTCTAGGTTACCTGAGGTCTGCAGTGATTTTTTTTTTTCTCAACTACCATGGGGATGGCAGGGGCCACATGAAGCAGTGGCTGGTTTTTGGTGTTAGGCAAGGATGGATGAGGGTGGAAAATCGTGAATTTTTGAGCTAATAATGGCTGTTTGGAATCAGAATAATATTTTCCAATAAATGGTTCTTGTCTTTAAACATTTAAAAGTTGTTGAATAATATAAGGTCAGATTCGGAGAATCTGAATTTTCTAGTTCTCTAAAAAAAATTGCAACACAATGTGTCTAGCCACATTTCTAATAATATTACTTTTGAACAATGTACAATGTGTTCTATTTGAAATACCTGGGAACATCAAATTGGGTCCTATGAGTCTCATAAGAACACAACTGATAAAAAGACAGTAATCCAAGAGAACACCATTAGTGAAAGGCATAGCTTAGATAAAGCAAAAGGGACATTTGGTTTTAATGGTAATTGCAAAAACAGCCTCCTATTAAAAACATCATTTCCAATTAAATCATCAGAATTTATTTTGTAGCATGATGAATGAAATTGTTAAAATGGCTTTGTAGTACTGAGTCTTTTTTGTTATGGGAAAGTATATTGATTTGGTGCCAGGCTCCGATTAACAGAAATAAGCAGCAAGCCATGGCACTATCATTGCATTAGGATTCCTGTACTAATAATGTTCTAATTAGAGCCAATGACAAATTGTGACATCATTACTCAGATAAACAACCCACTTGTTAAAATAAGGACTGCAACTTCTGGACACTTGGGTGAAAATTCAAAGTTTAGAAATGATGAGTGTTTGTATGTTAAATCCATGAAGGCAGAATTTGGCCCTTCTGCTTCGAAACACTTGCTCTGTCTTGCACTTCATACTGACTATTTGTGCATTTAAGCTTGCTTTTTTTATTTAAAAAATTGTAGGGAACAATGGGCACCCTGATGGATTTCAGACTACCTGGCTTGAATACCTTTAAGTGAGAAAACACTGGGATAAAGTCTCTTTGCTGCTAATTTTTTTTTCTCCAGAATTTCTTCCTCCTTCTCAATTTTAGAGCAGAGTGATGGGGAAGGCTTGTTTTGTGGAGCTTTGAGCTTTGAAATAAATGCTAGGACTTACCTTCAAAGAAAAACTGGTGTAAAAGGCAATGACTTCACATCCAAGGAGTTCATATCACCTGCCTTGGCATGATGTGTCTCCCCTAATATTGTCATTTTTTGCCATTGTTATTGTTGTGTTATGGTACGGATAGGTTAAAGCCTTTACCTCTGAATGGAGCCTTTTGTACTGAATGGTTTCACTCTGAGGCTGGTCGCTGCCTGTTTGCCCAGGCTGGTGGTGTGTGTGCTTGGGGGCGAGGGGGGAAGAGTCGCTGCTGAGCTTCAGTCTGCTCTGGGATGCCTACAGCCGGCGTGTGTGGGTTGAGGTTTCCAGCCCTATTTGACTTCTGTGATGAGGGCTTCCTACCCCTAGCAGAGGCTAAACCTGCCCTGGTGTTCTCCTAAGACACTGTCTCAGGGTTTTAAATCACTGATGGGATGAATGCAGCTGACCAGCCTGGGGTGATGCTTTCTGTCATCTTCCCTAAATCCTTCAACAAGCAGGTGCCTTTGTCCAGGTGGGCATGTTCCTCTGGAGATGAAAAGCTGTTTTCAGCATCCCATTTCATTGCTGCCTTCAGAAGCCCATCCAAAGATAAACTGAGCCGAAGGAAATGCTCCACTGCCTGGAGCAGACCTGTAGGGAGCAGCTAATGAGCTTTTATGGGAAATAAAAATCTTTTGCTGTTTCTTGGGTACCAAATCCCAGAGGTAGTTATGTGGTGTTCTTGGGATAGAGAGTGGCTTTAGCAAGCCTGTGTTATATCAGAAGAATTAGCCTCTTTTTACTTTGCCTTATAAGTATTAATCCAACCTCTCGGCAAGACTCTGCTGTGGTTTTGACTAGTCCCCAGTAACTTCAGGAATAAAACAGTCTTTGGCACGAAAATCACTTCTGCCAGCTCCTTTTGACAGATCACAATATAGTGAGTAAATTCCCCATGGTCAGTGATGCTGCCATCTGATCCATGTGTTTCCAGCAAGTTTTATCTTTGTCAAGTTTCCTGCAGAAATTGGACTTCATGTCCATGGAGCTGAAAAGAATTTCTTATTAGTGCTTTTTTCACACCTGTTATGTTTGGGGACTTAGTTTTCAATTTTTACTTTTTTTTTCCTTAATGGGAGGTGGGAGAGAGCAGAGGGGAGCAGGAAAATGAGTCCAATTTGGCAAGCTTAATTTGTCTTTCTATCCTGCAGCCAAAGTAGGAAGGAAATGTCTTGCAGTTGGCCGCTGTCTTTTCTGGATGTGTCCAACTGTTTAAAGTAAAATGTGATGACTGGCCACCCTGGGATTCAATGCCAAATTTAAGCTGATCTCATTGGATGGCAAAAACAGAGGTGTGTGACATGGGGGTGTTTTGAAGGGGATGGAGGGACAAAAAGAAGCAGGGATGAATACAGCAAGAGTTTTCTGTTATGGAATATAATATTCTGAATGACACAGCAATGTCCAAAAAATGTGTATCATGTGGGGTGATTGAGGATTTAGTGAGATTACCCTTAATCTTCCTCAGTCAATAAAAAAGGAAACAAGAATATATCCTTTTTTCTTAGAAAGACAATGACATTTAGTATGTTTGCTAGAGTTGGAAAATTGGCACAATGTTTTTCATGTCGTAATAACGTTTAAATCTTCATAAGTTTAGATGCTAAATTTTATCTGCTTTGCCCTAGCTAAACATATTTTTCTGTAAAGCTCTAAAACTCCTTATCTGACAGAGGCTTGTAAATTTGCCTGGTGATAGAAATAAGCATCATTAGTACAGAGTTGCTGCTAAGTTCTTCTTAGTTGTCATTGGAAAAGGCAACTTTAAACAGATACAGGCTTCATCTGTCTTGAAAATTGGTGAGCTGCTGCCTCATGCTTTTGTGTTGCCTCATTTTCTTGTTGCCTTACCTGTGCATTTTGAGTAGAAATGAAACTTGCTTGAAGCGTGAGTATTGGGAGAGGTCCCACTTGCACCCCATTTTTAGAGTTAGAGCTGGCATACAGGTGGTCTAATGCTGAGGATGCTAAACTGGGCTGGAGAGGCCTGGGTTAAGTTTCTTCCTCTGTCAGCATTTTAAGGTCTCCAGTAGAAAAATACTATTTTGGAGCTAGGCAGTAATAGTAATTTCTCTCTGCCTCAGACTGCCACTTCAAAATTGGATAAAATTACTTCCATATCTTACAAGACTTCTCAATACACTAGAGGTTGGGAGATTATAAGGTACTTTGTGGATGTACAGGTCCTTTAGATTAAGCATTATTTCTGCAGTGATATTTCTAATTGGAAAGTAACATAGCAAAATCTTGGCTGGTCTTACAGTGAGACATAATCCAAAGAAAACCATATTCATGTGAATGTTGCAGAACACCCCTCACCTGCATGCTTGTGAAGATTGGTTCTGACACTTATGTGCATGTTAAGGCATTGATGTATATAAAGCCTACTGATATGCCACAAAAGAAAAGTTTTCTCTAATAGAGCAGATGAAGATCAGTTAGTTGTGTACATGGATTTAGTGCGTGGTCCTCAAAGAATGGGTAGAATTTGGTTTTTGTAGAAAATGAGTTGTGCCAAGCAAAGCTCAGGAGGAGCTTTTCATGGAGAAAAACTGCTTCAGTTGTGCAGACGTGAAGCCTATATGTTGCTCTGCTTGAGAAAAGCCCCATCACAGTCACTGGCTGCCTCGAGACCAGAAGTCTGTTATAAGCCCTTTGCTCAATTGGATTTTAGAATGAAATTCTATTCCTCTGAAGTGAGTGTATGTGCATGATCATACTCTAATGTTGCCAGCTTCTGGGACAGTACCTTGAAGATTTAAGTCTGAATCTCAAATTTAACTTGTATGTAAGTTTATATATAAACTTAAATTTTTGTAATCCTGTATCACCTAAGTAAACCTGTCATGGGTGAAGCCCCATTACAGATGATGCATAAACAGCCCATCAAAATATTAGTCCCTGGCTTGGTAAAGATGAGTCCTTGAAGAGTTTGCAATGTGACTATAAATCAACAGACAAGGGATAGCTGCATGTGCAGGAAAGGGAGCAAACAGGATCGTCAAAATGTGAAATTCAAACAGCAGGAGGTAACTACAGAGGATAACCAAGCTCTTTCATAATAGATTTTGAACCAATATTTAGTTTATTTGCTTTTTCGAGTTCAACTCATGAATCCTGCATGCTTGGATTTAGCAACCTCCTGCTTAGGTGACCTGTTTTAGCTTGCATGTGTTAGACTGGATGCCCTGATCTCTCCTGTAGCTAGACTTTCCCATTTTTCTAGTACTTCAAGAATGACGCTGCTCTGGAAAATGTAAAGTATTTTTCACAGTTATAAAAAAATTGTTAATGGATATTTCATAATAAATCTTTCTCTAAACAGCAAAATACCTACCCTGCATGGAGACTGGCTGTCACAAGCAGCTTGAGCAGCATTTGGCACCAGAGTTTTGTCAGTTTTCACCTTTTTGAGTGTTCACAAAAGTTTGCAAAGTTAAAGGGTGGTATTTCTTGGTTTTCCACCAGTGAAGGAGGCTATTTGGTAGTGAAAAATACATAAATTTAGTCTGAGCCAAGCCTTACGGTATTAGTGATTTGCCACATATGGAAATTCGTTATTTAAATGGCAATGTTCTTATTTTCACCTCACTAGAAAATCTATCTGTCTCCAGTCCCATAAAAATATCCCAGATGAAAATGGAAAATGCTATAGATAGCAACAGTTCTTCCAGGAAAATGTCAGCAAATCTGTTACCCTTCTTGCCACTATCATGTAAATACTAATCAATCTGGAATTCGTATCACATATAAAATAAAAAGAATATGGAAAGAAATGGGAGAGAACTACAACCATTGTCATGAATTTCCTATTTTGCTAAAACCTGATGAACTTTAGTGATCCATGCTACTAGAAGGAAAAGCTTTTAAACTCTCTATCTGCAGTTCTGCTTGTAGAAATTTCCATGGCTCCACTAACTTCAGTTTAAATATTTGAGCTTGCACCAGCTCAGGGTTTGGTGTTCACTTCTGCAAACGTGTGTACACTCACGATAACCTACTTGTATAAATGGCTGTGAACAAACACCCGTTCAGTGTTTGACCAGCTCTATTTTCTTTATTGGACTTGCCCGCACTGCTGCAAAATTCAAGTATACGTATTGTAAGATTATTTTTGATCCTGAATTTATTCATGGAGTTAAAACATCCCATATATTGAAAGAAATGCTAGAGGTATCTAAGGAAAGAGCTGTCTTCTGGTGGGTGTGTAAAGCTTGCCATCTGTCTGACCTGAGAGGTACAGTGCAGTGATGAAGTAGTATAAAATATGCTGACTCCTCCATTTTACAAATGATTTCTAATGTTGATGCTGGGTTTTTCTCCCTTGCAATCACAGCTGCATACCACTCTGTTGTCACAGATGCTTTTTGGCAATTAAACAAGCTGTTGCTGCTCACAGCAAGTCCTGGCTCCCCAGTTTTGTTTGGAAACCTTTACCTTAGAAATGGTTAATTACTCAGCTTCTCTCAATCCCTATGAGCTGCTTTTTTCAAGTTTTCTAATTTACATTGCCATGACTGGGCAGCAGTAAATCAAAGCCCAGCTGCAGCTACTGATCTCTTATAACCCTTTTTTTTCCTCTTAGTTGTAATTTCAACTATAAGCTCAACAATAAGCCCATCTCTTAATCTCAGCATGAACAAATGGAAAATGGTCAAATGACGCACAATTTTAAGCTTCTTGCTGTATAAATTAGACAGAGTGCGTCAGTTCACTGGAATACTCTGACCTTTTCTCCTTAAAAATACTTGAGGGGGGAAGGTCTGGGTTGAGCCCTAGGTTAAGTTTTCTATACTTACAGTGCGCAACTGCCTAAGCTATGTACAGAAGCTGGCACTTAAAATATATGGGGAAATAGAAGCCAGGGCATATTGAGAAGATTGCCAATAAAAGCCAGGCTGTTACTAGTTTTCAGCAGCTAAATTTGCTATAATATTTGTATAGGATAGTATTTCCCATCCTTAAGTATAGGGAAGAGGGATAAGCCAGCTACCTGAGGGATTTAAAACTGAATTACTAATCATTTTAATCAGTGTTGTCCTTTTTCAGCTGTAATGCAGTGAGCCAAATTTGGCCCCGCTTCCACCAGTGTTAAAGTCGAGGGGAGGCAGAGCTTGGCTGGCTCTGCTGCGGGAAGGGAAGCCGGGGGCGGCGTAGGGCTGACACGTGGTGATGGGAGCCTGTCAGCACTGCTGCTTGCTGCAATAAGCACTTGAGCGAGTCCGCTGCAACATCGCTGGATAATTTGAATATTAATCTTGCTTAATGCAACCCGTGGCACAAATGTGCTGGAAAAATGTGCATTGGGAGGGGAAAAAAAAGATGGAAAATCTCTTAAAGTAAGACTCCAGATTCTTAAAGATGTAGAGCTGGACTAGGGAAATCTTTCTCAAAGGTCCAAATGCAGTGTGTGCATGTTTTTCCATCACAAGTGAAATGCCTATGTGTACTTGTGTTCCTTCTGCCTAACACTTGAGCTGAGTGGGAATTAAGTTCCTAGCTGCTTTAAGACTCCCTGCTGTTCCCTGAATCTAACCACACACAGAGTGTACCTGTATTTATCAGCATATATACCTCAGTCTTAATTTGTTCCTTACATGCTGTTCTTAATTCACCTACTCGTGGTGTGGGTAGTAGAGCCACAGGACTTCACCTTTTTGATACACACAGGCTTGTTTTAAGAAGGCTGAAACCTGCTGTTTAATGCATTATTGAAAGCTGTTCTTTATTTTTAAACTTTCCAGGAAGTTAAAAATAGACCTGATCCTTTTCATTCTCTTACAAATAAAGAGCAGATCAAAATTATGCATTGAACACTGTGTATAATCCATTGGTTAGGGATTGCATCTGGTGAATGCATCAGTTAACTGAATCAAGTCTGTCTGTTTTCTTAAAAAAAAAAACCAAAAAAATCAACCTGATTCTTGGCCATTTCCTTGCTGTGAGGATTAAGGCGGCAGTCACAGTGCTCTTGCTCAGCTTAAGTGTACTTGATCATCACTGGATTGAGCTACGCGTTCATCCAGTATCTGCAGAGTGACCAGAAGTTTGAGTGGATGTTCAACAGAAATGCTTTGATTTTGTATTAGTTGTGGGTCTCTTATTTTCCCAGAATATTCTGAGAGAGAAAGTAACATCATATAGAATGAACATATATTTTTAAAAGGAAATTCTGTCCTTTTGTCATTTGGGACTGGATATTGTACAGGAACACAAACCCCTACCCCATCTGAATGCAGAGCAGTCTGCCTCACCATCCTGCATTTCACCATGGAGAACATAATAACTAAGATGAGCGGGGCCAAAACATTCTCTGTAACCCTGAGCAACTTTGTTAGAGATTCATGAGGGACCTGGCCCCATGTGGAGGTGCCTGTGAGTGTACTGGATACCAAATTCATTTTTTCAGTTTCTATGAAAATGTACTATGCTGCTAGGTATTCATGGCTTAAATAACATTAAGCTGCATAAATACCAGGAAAAAATCCAATCAGTGCCTAATTTATTACAATGAATTGTCAGAGCCATAGGGGTTTGTATGCAATGCTGTGAATAATTAATCATTACAGGTGGGATTTTCAAAAGTGCTTGGGGGCTAGCTCAGCCCCACTCATGCCAGGGAGATGGATGAATGCTCTAGAAAAATCTCATTGAAATACCAAAGATTAGAGCTAACCGAGGACTATTTTTCTATGTATGCCCTTGTCTCTGACCTCCTTTACTGGAATTTTGGGACCTGAAAAAATAAATATCTTGTAGAAAACATCATTGGAAAGATAATTCTTCATATCTTGGTCTGAGCTTTAATCTTTTTCTAAAGGTGTCTGCTAAGAAATCGGAGTCAAAAAAGGAAAAAGTCAACTAGTTTCACTAAAGCTGTCAGTAACTGATAATTTGGGATAAAATATTGTAACAATCATTCTTCACTTGCTCACAGAAGATACCCCTTGTGTCCATAGCATTTTTCTATGTAATTATGTTTTTTCTTGTGCCATGAGTTTCAATGGGAGAATGAACTCTTAGCTCACATCTGTTTTGAAAACCATCTCATGTGCACTTCTACAGCTTTCTGCACCTTAAACATGCCCAAGTCTTAAGAAAAGCAATCTCTTCTTGAAAAGGGGGCTTTTTTGGATGTAGACATGCAAATACGTTGTTCTAAGACAAGCTGCAGAGTGAATTGGTAATGAATGCTACTTCTCCAGAGAAACTATCCCTATGTACATTTATTATTGAAAGAATGGACTGAGCAAACTATCCACCGAGAGATTCATGTTGAGCAGAGCAGAAAGGCTCTTGCCTTGTACTCATCAAATATCTCCTGCAGGACCATTGCTCACTAATTGGGAGAGCGGTCAGTGCTGGCTCTAGCGTGCACCTCTCAGATCCATATCCTGTACTTTGTAAAATGTAATGTCCATATGTTTTTTGTGAGGTAAGAATTGGTCTCTGGGCTTCAGCTTTTTCCCACCTATAGAAGAGAATATTTAGTAGAGAATGGAAAGGTTCAGAAAAAAGGGAGAACTTTTTTTGTTGCTAGAATCTTTCCTGCAAGGTGTTCCATATCCTATTGCTTATGAACCCTCTGATCTATATTTACAAATGGCCTTAAAATGGCAGGTAAGCAAAAATAGGGTTGGATGAAAGGAATATCGCCAGCCACCTGGCTCACCAGCTTAGTATCACGTTCAAGTCTTTCGACCTTGCTAGATCCTCCACGAGGGGTGTTATGGCTCAGGGGGATTAGAAGGAATAAAAAGCACTAATTCAGCTTTCCCCACAGAGAGTAGGTTACATCCACTGTTGCTATCAGTTACAATATGATTTTCTGTTTTCTAATGGGGAGGAGTTGGCCGGGGAAGCGGACATGCTAGCTGCTCAAAGGCAGTGGTGGCTGGCTACCCCTCAGAGCTCACTCTGTATTTTTGGAAATAAATTCTGGAACAGTTGATGGAAAATTGACAAGCTAAGAACAGTGGCCACCATTTAAAAGTAAACTGGACATATGTTTGTTCTCAAATCGCTTCTCCCAGCCTTGCAGATGGCAAAGTGCAAAAGACAGACTGTGAGCCTGAGGTTTTGTTTATCACTTCAAGAACTGTGTGAAGACCACATTGACAGGCAAGGTAGGCAGTTGTTTAAAGCAGCAAACTTCACCAGTGCTTTGGTGATCCAAGGTGATGGTGAAGGGTCAGGGTTTCTGCTCCTGCTCAGGAGGAGAAGACCAGATTTGGAGTCCATACCAGTTCTCCACCCACCCCTCACCTCTCTCCAAGCAGCAGCAGCCCAGCAGTTGCCTCTTGTTCTTGGGGTGATAAAATTCAACCTTGCTGCTGCGTGGAAGCCTTGAGCCAGCCCTGCTGCAGCTCTGCTCTGCCCTTTTGGGAAAGGGCAAGGAGAAGCAAAAATGGATTTGTAAATAGGCTGGGTTATTAGGGACTCCTATTGCAACATAAGAAAGACTTTGAGTGGAGGGTTAGTTTTGGGGAATGCTTCTGGCCAATGCTCTATTTATGCTAAGTGTTAAAATACTTCAGTCCTCACTGACATGAGCTCCTGCCCATGTGATTTCTGGTCTGTAGTGTTTTTTCCTGTGCATATGTAGCACAGCCACTGGATGACACCACTCACTTCTGAAGATACCACCTAACACAATGAGCCCCAGATTGTCACACTTCTAAATATTTGATTTTGATTGTTTAAGACTCATGTCTTGACCTATGTGAATTCTGCACTTTAAACCAGCTGATTAATGCTCATGCTACAGCAGTTTTAAGTTCCCAGAAGCAGTATAACCTATCAGCCTTGTATAAACCTAAGCAATCCCAGCTGGAGAAGCTTAGGAATGGTCTATACTGAGATCTATGTAGGCTTTTACTATTGTGTGTTGCTCTGGTTTGTAGAGCAGAATTCAGCTATTTTGTAGGGGAAATGGAAAGTTCCACTGCAGGGCTCCATGCAGAGGCTGAAACACAACCAGGGTTATTTGGATGTGAAAGGCTAACTTGTGTCCTGGACCCGGTGTGCTTAGTGGCTGAAGACATTAAAGACAGACTAGAGCAAGGACAATGAGCAGCAATTAGAAAACATACTTTACTGATAAACTGCAGTACCTATTTGCAGCAGAAGGTCTTCTCTGCTGATTGAAAAAAGGGGAAGATCTCTTTACTGCTGAAGTTTCTCTTCTTACCTAACTGTGAGTGGAATAGGAAAGTTTGAGAATCTCAGTTATGTCTGATTTAATAAAAATTGGACTTGCTCCAAGTTTATACACAGGTGTTTTATGATCTGTTTCAGAGCAACTATTAGATATATGTGTAAGTTGTGTTGAAACTGATGTCCCTGACTCAAAACCATGCTTTGGGAAGGTACATCCAGCTGGAAAACAAATACAGTTTTAAACATGATTTCCCTTATTGTAGCAAGGGCAAGCTGTGCTGGTTGCTTTTTTAATATTTTCTAAACGTGCACACTGAGAAGAAGCAGTGCAATGTGAGAGCACTTACTGTCATGAAGTGAAGGCAGAGAAGCAAAGAGAAGTGCATTTGAGTGTTCGGAGCTTTTGTTTGCGTGAACAAGTCAAGCAGTTGCTCGTTCAGAAAGATAATGCTCACAAACAGGCTGTGTATGGAAATATGGGTGTGTACAAGTGGGCTTCAACCCTTTTACTAAGCTGCAAATGATTAGGCCTGTAATGTTAAGTGGAAACATATAACACATAAAAATAACTGCTTTAAAAATAAGCTTTCCAGTCTAGAGGTCCAGGATTTTATATTTACAGATTAATTTTATGGCTGCCATTTTCTCTTTCCAGTATTTCCTGTGTCATTGTTAAGGGAATTATTCATCTACTCTACTCCAAGATTTATTTGCTAATCTCCACTAACAGGTGCTTTCCAGGCATATGCGTACCCATTCCTTTGTTAAGATGCTCTGGATCTGCTTTTGGGACTCTTCCCCCATCTCTGCTCTTAAAACCCAAGGCCAAAAATTTCATATCTGTCTGCCTACCTAAATCTGTTTCATGTATCACATGTAGAATAAGAACATGAAAGCGTGCTTGTAAAGGGTGGTTGTAAAACTAAGCTTATGCTCTATTAAGAGAACTATTTACAGAACGCAGCAGCTCAAAGTCTGGCCAAACTTACAAGATGGGTTTGTGGGTGCCACCTCCATGCTCCTCTCTCTGTGACTTTTGTTTCTTTCTCCAAGCTCAGTAAAAAGGTTAGTTTTCCCTTTAAGCCAAGTTTGCTGATTCAGGACCTTTTGGTTGAGTGGCCACCAGTTCCCTATGAGAGAGGTTGCTATTGAGTTGCATGTATGACCAAGAAAGCCCCTTGGCCTTAAGGTGTTGTAAGCCATGTCTGCTCTTTGGCTTGTTATTTCCTCTGCTGGTCCTCTTGGCTGCTCCAAGTTCACTCTTCAGCTGAGCAAAAACCTCTGTGCTTGAGAGATTTTCTTTTTTTTTTTTTTTTACCGAGACTTTTCTTCTTCCTTCAATTTTATCCTCCTTACAGATCAAATGTTCAATTCCATGCTATATGGGCTGCTTCTCTGAACACTTCTAACGTTGGTTGTGTTTATCCATTTAGTGCTGCAGCACAGGGAGATGTTGTCTCAGATTTACAAGTGGGAAGTTTAAGCAATGGAATACAAATGGTCAAGGTCATAAAGTCTCTTCTATGGTAGAAAGGAGAGCCTGAATCTTTTGACTCCTTCAAAACCTCTCTTAACTAGTTGAATAATAGTTTAGGAATTGTATCATTTGTGTGTGAATAAATCCAAATTAATGACCCAGCAACAGGCTGAAAACAAGAGATTCTTTACACTAAAACCAAATAAAACTGAGGCTTCTACCTATAACTGGGGAAGCATGGCATTTTCCAGATCACAGGGAAAAGTAAGAAGTAACATCACATGAAACAGTGATGTTCTGTGCACTGTATTACTTTGGTCTGGAAGGTCAATGATGATGTCTCACACCAGCAGAGATCATGACATATTTTATAGAGCAAGAAACCCATTGAGGGAGGCTAAGTGGATTGTCCAAAACCACAGATCAAACAGAAGTCAGTGCATCCTTGATAAAGCTGCTGAAAGGACCAAGTTCAGAGGTGAAAAGAGGACCCTCTCTTTGCAGGGGGTCAGGGTAAGGGAATTGGAAACTAAGCACTGATGGAAAAAAATAACTGCTAGGTTGGAGATAAGTGAATAAAAATACACTGCTAGCAAGCAAGGACAGCTGTGGTGCTACACCCAATGGCAACTGTGGAAAAACAAGGCTGTAAAATAAATATACACATGGGGAAAGGTTAGGCAGGTCTTACTTTCCACCCCACTGTTACTGTAACCCATCTAACACAACACCTTGTTTTTGATTGTGAGTACAAGAACAGTGAGCACTTTGCTGTTAGTTAATGGAAAGGATGGGTGACAGTTTGGGTCATTCAAAATTCACTGCTTTGGTCCATCTGTCTCTCCAGATTTCTCTGATTCTCAGGTGTAGGGACAGGGGAACTTTAACATCAGAGGAGGAACAGTGCTATGGTACTTCATTGCCTTCATGCAGCTGCTGAAGCAAAAGTGTCCTGTCCTTCAGGGCAGATGTGGTTGCTCTGGGTCCAGATACTGGAGTAAGGTTAGGGAGAGGTCCCTGGCTACATATCAAAAGTAAAAATAAAATAAGGACACATCTGTATTCATCACAGCATTTGAAATGGTAATAATTTCTCAGAAAACAGTAATTTCAACTGCTTGCTAAAATCTCACTGAAACTGTAATATTCTGCCTAAAATAAAACATGGTAATTGGAGTGGTTTGGGTTTCTTAAAGGATAGATTTTTCAATCTGAATTTCAGTACCTTTTTGTGGTTGTGAATGTGATCTCATCTTAAGTTTATTCTGTTCTTTAGCTTGGATTTTTTAATGTGTTTCAAAAAGTAAACTTAAAAATGATCAAAATGATTCCACCTTATTTCACACATGGTTCTAACTCAAAGAAAATAATCCTTTGTAGGAATAATTTATAGCTTTGTCTTAATTGCATATATTACTCTCCTATTGACTGCAGACATTTCAGGATCCTCCAGAAGTTAGCAGAATCTCATGTGTTTCTCCATTATTACACTTATATTAGGTTTTAAACAGCATTAGATATTTTTAATACCCATATCCATGAGAATCTTGTATCTATGCTACTATGGTCATACTGTTCTGTCAAAAAAAAAAAGTAAAAATTAATCAGTTTTGCCCAGAGCTTTAATTAGCGTAAGGAACTCAATGTTCATTCTTTTCCTACTAGAAGTGTGTGGTATGAGACAAAGGTAATTTGTTCCTGGTATAAAAATAGGAAAACTGCATCATTTCACAATTAGATCTATCATAGAAAAATATCAAGGTTTTGTGCTGTTCTGAGATCATCAGGAGATGCTCTATAAATGGACACAGCATCCAAGTCAGGTTAGCCAGCCCCAGCTGCAGTCATTGGCACAGAGGTAAAGGTAGCAGCAATAAAGTTGCCAGTTTAGAGTTATTGGAATGCTTTGGCTTTGTGTGACGGGGAGGTGTTTCTCCTTGTTAGGCATAATCAAGGCAAAAAATATGCAACTGCAGAAGGCTTCCATCTCCACGAAGGACATACAAACTAGTTTTGGCCATGCTGTTCTTGCCTTGTCTCTGGTGACAACTGATAAATCATTTGGCTCTTCTTACGAGGTTTGCATGGTCTAAATGTAAGGCGGTGTCTTTAAAATCAGTCCCAAATATTTGGGGAAGTAAAAAATCACCAGAAATTATAAAGATGAGCAAGTAAATCTGAAAATCCCAACCAACCAGCCTAACTCCTGTCCAATAGGATTCCTTCCCAGCAACAGGCTGGACAAGGGTCATTGCTCAAGTCTCCCACAATCACTCAGGTTATTATTAGTGCACTGTTGTTGGTGCTATTTAAGAATTTCCAGTATACCAAATGGTAACTTTAGTCAGCATTGTCAGAAAAATATACCACCTATAAACTATTTTAGACTTAAGCACATCAACAGTTACTAATACAGTGCTTTACAAGGCTCAGTAAGTTATGGAGCTAAGCTATCTGTTGGTAAAATAAAACCAAACACAATATTTAGCCTGCAACTGTGCGCTTACAGCATATAAAAAGTTGCTTAGTTTTCCATAGGGAAGAGGGAGCTTTTTATGTTGTAATTATCAGATGGCAGTTGTGCTTGCAGAAAAATACTTGCCACTTTGACAAATGCGTTTAATAAGATTGAGTGTTCAACATCTGACAAATATTTGTCCTATTATAACTTTGGTTTCATGCATGCAAAAACAAGCATTATAGTCATGAAAAATTGTGTTAAGTAGGCTGTAACAAGTGATGTTTGTATAAAAAGTGTATAAAAATAAAATGAGTAAAAATTAATATCTCCACTTATGAGAATCACAAAGGCAAATGACTAAGCAAATAAATATGTAAACTGTCATAGTGTCAGAATAAAAAAATCAAACATCAGAAAATTAAAAACTGATGGTTTTACAGATACAGTAAAGAAAATTGTTATTCTAGCTTGATTATTTAACTGCTCATATTATTGGAAAAAATTGACAATTCCAATTTTTACTGAAGTTTTTCAGATCTGCCTAATGACAGAATTGTAACAAGTGTCTTTACCTAATGATGCTGGTACTCAACAGCATGGTTTGCTCCAAAGTTTACAGATGTCATGGGCAAGACCTAATTAAGGGGTTGTAATCAAGCTGTATCTGAGCCCTGACCCAGCATTCACTGAAGTCTGTGATAATCCTTCCATCAGCCTTGCCTGGTGATCGCTCATCCTCTATAGAACTGCTACATACCATACACAAACCACTCCTCAACTGCGCTCCTGCAGGGAAGACCCAGTTCTGGTGGCTTTCTAGAATTTCCAATGTTAATGAAGAGCCATCAGATGGTTAGTTAAAATCGTTTAGGATCACTCTGTACTGTACAAGACACATCTTGTAAGCGTAAAAACAAATTGTTGGCATTTCTCTTCCAACAATCACTGGAGAGTGATTTGGACTAGGCTCTGTCCCTGCCAAATTCAAAGTTGTGGAGCCTTACTGTTTTGGCGAAGAGTACAAACAATTTCCATTGTGCAGCTTGAGCAAAAAATATATACAAAGCTGTTGGATCTTGCACTTTTATGTTTTCATTTGGCACAGGAAAATGTAATCATTAAACAAATCTGTTTATCTAACAGGTCAACTTTGGTGTCCCTTAGCAAGTAAAAGCCATCATTACTGCGTGTCTATCTCTTGAGGAGTGTGAACTAGCTCTCTTCAAGAACATGAAAGCTGATGCTAGGCATGCAGGCTGCCAGTGAGGTATTTCATAGCCTTTCAGTATCTTCCAATACCTTTTGAAAGGAATTTTTATTCTTTATTATGTACCTCTTCCCAATTTACCTTTGGAATCACCCTCTGCTTTATTAAAGTAAAAGGCTTTTTCATTCCATTACTAGTCTTTGGGCAAGTCAACTGAAGGCAGATACAAGCTCATCCCACTTCTTGCTTCAGCCAAAAGCCAGGTAGTCATCTGGGGCTGGGCTCAGCATTGTGTGCACAGCAGCTGTGTGCTGTATGTTTTGAAGATCCTGCTGTCTTGAAAGACAAGGGGGCTTCGCTCGCACTTTCAAACCATAAAGCAAAGCCCGTTACCTCAAGCATTCGTAGTTAGTGTCTTCCAGGTTCAGTACTATCATCTGTCAGATTCATCTGCAAAATGTCTTGTGAGTTGTGAGGCTGTTCTTGATGGGGCATAGGGAGTTAATGGTGTTATTTTCATCCAGGTGTGAATAACTTTGAGAAGGGGCATGAGAGAACCCAGTCCAAGGTGCTGTCAGTGTTGTGGGTGCAGATTTCCCACAAATCTTTCTTTTGCAGCTCTTCCCTTTTAATGAGTTACAAAACCTACTAATCCACTTTCTCTCTTTTTATTACAAGCTGCAAGTGTCCAAATATTTCCCCATCTGAATTCTGACTGTACAATAAGTTGTCTTTCCAGTCCAGTAAAACTTAGCATTTATGACATTCCAAAAGCTGTTGCCCATTAGCAGTTTCTCAAGCTTCAGGGTGTTTTGCAACACAGCAGTCTGTCTAATGATTGAGGGGAAAACAACATAATCATGTGCTGACATTCCAAGTTATTTTATAAGCCACTTTTATCTTCGACACCCTTTTCCTCCCTGCCATGTTAGTCTAAATCTGCTCCATCCACTGCTGCTTCATTGAAACATTTCTGTGGTTGAGCCTAGAGGTCCTCCTGCAGCTGCTTTGGGAGGCAGTGGATCTTCCCTATTGTAGGGCATGCCCCCCTCATACACCAAAGGTAAAAGGAATTCAGCTTATGGTAACTGTTTATTAGCTGTCCTGACTCTGCACCAGAATTATCCCCAGAGGCACCTTTACTGACAGGTTTAATTTAATATATGTTGAAGGAGTAAAAACTGTGGCTGGCTTTCTGGTGTGCAGAAGTGATGACATGGCTGGATAACTTATCTGCAGGGCTCAACTGGGCTTGGGATGTCTAGGTCTAAAAATATGACTGTTTCCTGCCTGTTCTGAACGGTTGGGGATGCCTGTGCAGTAACAGTTGGATATTCAGAGGTGTCCTAGCTCCCGGACTGATGTAAAAAGTCTTGCTGTGTTAGCACGTCTTGGGTGCTGCTTCTGAATGGGGATGCTTATTCACAGTAATTGTTTTCTTTGTATAAGTGTTCCGGAGAAGTAAGGTGTCCCATGCGCATGTAACTCACAGGTGATGAGCATGAAAACCTCTGGGGTCCTGTGAGGAGCAGAAGAGAGCCCACAAAACCATTTCCCTCTAATGAAGTGGGTTTGCAGAATAGGAAAACTGGGGGAGTCCCCGTCCAAAGAACATGGCAATGACGGTATGGTAGCCTGTGTGTTTAGAGGTTCTCCTGCTTCTTCTGGATACTTGAACACAGGTGGTTTTTTGTTTTGTTTTTTTTGTTTTTTTTTTTTACCCTGGGTGGGTGGAAGTTGTGCCACAAATTCAGTTCCTTTGCAGGGGTTTTGTTCAATCTGGCTCCCTTTGAGCATATGGCTGAGCTCCTCTTTGATTTCCGAGTTCTGTTGAGCTTAAAGAATAAAAGTAAAACCTGATACCTCTCCACACCAAACTGTGGAACTGCAGGTACACACCATTGCAATGCGAAGTTATAAACTGGCCCCAGTTCCTGTAATGTTTTCCAAGCAAACAGTTAATCAGCTTGTAGCAAAAGACCAAACTAGCTAAAAGCTTACATCGTTTGGGCTTGTTTTTAACAGAAACAGCCAAAATTACCTTTTGCTGAGCTGAGATTTACCTGTACCCTTACAAATAAAGCACAAATCTATTATTTAATTGAAATTGGGAGTGTTCCCATAATCCCCAGAGGAGAGGGGGGGGGAAAGGTATAAAAACCAAACTGAACTCTAGTAATGTGCCCCCACTTGCACTATGCAAAATAAATACTGCAAAGTAATTCAGCAATGTCTTTATTCCTGGTTGATTTCTTTAATCCCTCCAAGAAAAGTTAGGGAATCAAAAGTGATACTCACTTTTGACAGTGTATTAATGGAAAGTTTGAGGCAGTGGAAAATAATTTCTTGGTTTTTAATCTCAGTGATATTTACAATTTGCCAATTCACTGACATTTTCGGCAATTCCTATATATGCCAGTAAATACCAAACACCAAAACTTGGATGCAAAACAGGAGAATAGGATAGTAAAATGATAGGGATTGTTTTATCTGTGTGCCAAGCCTGTTACCTTTAAACGAGATTGATCATTCTCGGGACAGATCAACTATTTCTGTGGGTAAAAGTTTTATAAAGACTATTGTCTTAAACTATGGAAGAGCAGAACTTGAACTCTGTCTTAAAAGTATCTGTCCAAAGCTGTACAGTTCTGTTTATGGTTATACACATGAGGCCAAACCACTGTGACTTCAAAAAGAATTTTCAGAAGAAAATAGAACTCTCATTCATTCATTCCAGAAATTAAATTTAAAAATAATTAAGTAAATTGAAAAATAAGAAATTATTTCTGCATTGTTATATGTTCATAGTTTCCAGTGTTTAGATGTTAAAATTGTGGTCGTTTTTCTTGGTGGCTGACTAAAGAAAGAATAGAGAAGGGAAAAAGGTCCAAAGGGGATTTAATTAAAGTATTAAAAGTTATGAGGGGCACAGCTGTCTGATCACTTCATTGTCCCTCGGGGAACAGTCAAAGGGTCAAGATTAATGACAAATACATTTAAAGCATGTCAAAGGAAAAATATCATACATGTTTAAGCAGCCTTTGGAATTAACTGTTGCAGGAAGCCGCATGAGTATATGGTATAGCTTGACTTTCTAAAGAGCTGGATCACTTTATAAACAGTAATAGCTAGGAGGTGATATTTATATCTTGATGCTTGACAGCTTTAAACTGAGCTATGGTGCTGGATTTTAATGGTGCTAAATTCTTACAAACTCTTCCTGGCACAAACAAAAGTGGGTATTTCTGTCTAAAACAGCAAAGCCCTAGACACAGATAAGTCAGAAATCTAAATGAAATATGAGCAGGTATATAAATTAATTTAGGATTCAGGTAAGCAGGTCATTCATCTTTTTAAATAGTAACTGATGAGAGATAAGTCTGGATCTCTTATATTCAGATTAAAGCATGGGTGCTCTTCTGGGTCATCATGAATACTTCGAACCTAAATGTACATGCTGTAGATCTCTTCTATAGATGCTGCCTAACTGCCACAGCTATGTAAAGAGAAAAAATCTACAAAAAAAAAAAAGAAACCAAACCCAAGTAAAGCTCTGAAATACAGTCTGTATCTCTATAGCTCATTTCTGTAGCAGCTATGTTGTATATAGACTTTGAATATATGGGATTTTTTTTCCAGAATTAATTCTCATTACTTCTGTATCAATGCTTACTTAAACATTTTAGTAGTTAATGAAGATACAACCTGCCTGAGTGAAGATACTTGCAAGCAGTGAATAAAGTGTCACCTAGCACAGCATATTGATGCAAAATACAATGTGCTCCTAGGGCTTAATTTTGTAATCTTGTTTGGCTTCTAACGAAAATCTGTCCACATCCCACCTATCCTTTACTAGACAGGGATTGTGAGTCAGTCCCAGATTTGCAACTGATTAACTCCTCTATCCTTACAGTGTAAGACTTGCAAGTCAGAGCAAAAAAAAAAATGCAGGAAAACTTCCCTTCTCCTCTTCCAAGGGTTTGTTCTTTGCTCAACCCCCTTCTAGTCTCACCTTCTTGGCATTAGCATCATTTTCAGAAATCATATCCCATGTTAGCCCTTGATATTTTTTCTTTTCTCTCCTTATGCCTGGCTATTTCTGTGATCTAGCCGTTCAGCAGACTACGGCCTCTGCTCCTCCAAGTGCCATTGCTATCATGGATCACTGATGTCTATTCCAGTAGTCCCCACTGTGCCATCCACTTGCTGAGGACCAGAACCAAAATGAGTGATTTAGCCTTTGCCCCCCAGATATCTCCAGCTCCTGGATGCACCAAGGATGCATCTCTATCCTTCCCCACCCTGCTAAGGCGCACAATGCACTGCTGTCTTTTTATTTTTTATTTTATTACACCCGTCCCTTCCACAAGGAACCTCAGTAGTCATGACACTACCTTCAGGCAAGGAACTGGAAAATTTGCATAACAAAAGCTCTTCCCATGCTTAAATACTGAGCAACTGCCTGTTCATCTGATCAGACCCATTTGTTGTCTTTGCTCTAAAGCTTCAATAAACTTGGAAGGCAAAGGAGTTATGCAAGTTCATATCAGCTGAAGTCCTGACTGCCTTTTATTAAAGTTGTGTTGGTTTGTTTTTCTTTTCTGTTTAAGATTAGGAATGGGCAGGAAAAATTAAACATTTAAATCAAGTATCCTTTCAAAATGCTAGCCAAACCTGCAGTGGGCTTGTTTCGAGTGTATTGATGGTTTCTTCTTAAAGTATCCTGGCAAACAACAGCTTCAAAATATTACCAATTATATTTGAATCGGAGTTGGCTGGAAGTTTGCAAATGTGAGCAAAATCAGTGCAAGCCACTGTTAGTGTGTATACTATTGCCAGGTTGGAATGAAAGCTCACTGCCTGCCAGGGCATTTGAAGCTTACCTTAAATATTCCCAAAACTGCTGTCTGTGACCCTGGAAACTTGATGCAAGTTAAAGGCTGAGATGCACCTGACATGTGCATTCACTCCCTGAATCCTCAGATAAATGAAGGGTGGACAGCAGGAGAGCAAATACCGTTTTCTCCTGTCTCTGTCAGACTATATTCTTCAAGGGGAGGAGAAGCTGAATTAATTACAATATACCATGAATGATTCTGGAAGGCGTTGCAATGGAAAACAAAGGGCTAGTATGTCAGCTGCTGCAAATTAATAGGGATTCACTAAGCCAATAGAGTCATGCTATTTTAGCACCAGCTGGGGAAGGATCTGGCCCACTATCTTTCACTTACATGAGTTAAGAAACAGAGATTCAGTAACATGCCTCTCTGCTGAGTCAATAGAACCTTTCTTTCCATGTGCATTAGTTTTGCAGCTATGGCAACAGTGTATGCGTGAGGAAAGGGAGCGCTTAAAATAGGCTCCTGCTCCTAGTTGGAAAGAGCTGACGGCAAACATGTGTGGTCACCCGAGAACAGAGAGGGAGGCAGCGGGCTATTCTCAGCCTCCCTTCGGGTCATCTGCCCCCGGCCGGTGGAGGCTGTAACCGAGAAGGTGGATGCACCCGGTTGCAGCAGAAGCTTTGCTGTGCCTCAAAACCTTCTCCGAAGCTCTGAGGTTTCCTCCTCTATATCCCTTCCCACCGTGCTGGCTCACCTGCGAGCAAGCCGGGATGTGTTCATCAACAAGGGACTGGAAAGATGCTGGTCAGTTGTATAAGAAACCATTTGTGGCTGACAAGCAGGCTGGTCTCTTCCACCAAACTAATGTAAGGTCAGGACAAACCTCATTGCACCGTAACGCAAAGGCATAGCAAAAGGCCTCCAGTAAGGAGTAGATATTGTAGGGTGTCCTCCTTCCAACTCCAGCTCTACTACGCTATTCCAGAGAGAGGGGGAAGGCTATGGAAGTGGAAAATAGTAGCTTTGGCTCATGAGCTATAACCTGTTTTGGTCTCCATTAATTAATTTGGCATTGGCTGTATTGTATGCTATTATTAGGCTCTCTATTCTCCTCTGCAACAAATTAGGGCTTTCACATCTGCCTAAAAATAAAACTTTCCTGTCTGCTGGCTAACAAGCAAAACCAGAATGCAGCATATGTGTAATAAAGATGCACAGCTGTTCTGTCTATGAACTCGGGAACATGTAAGGGTTTTTTTTAAGGATACAGTAGGTACCCAACAGTGAGAAACAGTATTTCCAAGAAACTGTCAGGCTTAAGGCATTGTAGAGAGATGACTACAAAAGGTGAAACCAGAGGGAAACATCCAGGAAGATTACAAAACTTAAATAGAAAAGATTTGTTTCAGTTCTTTCTTTAAGGCAGTCCTGAAAGGTGACATTCTTGATTAAAGAGAAATAGTCAAAAGGGAAGGTGGAATTCCCCTAGTATTCTATGTAACTCTCAGACCCCTAAGCTTCAGAGCGTTTGCGACTTGCTTTCTGCCTCTCTAGTCCAGCAGCTTGTACTGTGCTTCACACCAGAGCCGTGACTCTGCCCACCCTTTGCAGGTGGTCCCCAGGCGGGGAGCAGTACCTGCTGCCGCAGCCGGGGGGGGGGGGGGGGCTCCTGCGGGCATCCATAGCTGCACCCCGCACCGGGCACAGCTCTCCTGTCCTAGCCTGGGAGCTGAAGAAGAAAAACGTGCATCACTGGTGGCTTGCTATGAGAGCAGCAGTAAGACCTTAGCATATATATTTAATATTATCGTATTTCTTACTCTACAGAGCCCCTATGCGGGATACTTTTCACCTAGCTGAAAACATTAAGGAGCAAAAGGAGAAGGATCTATAGCACATTTTATTGTTTCAGCAACCGTATGCTTGGTAAGACTTTTGTCATCTCCAAACTGTTGCTTCTGCTGTTTAATGTGCTCTGAGCAAGGACTGGGTGATATGTAATACAGTATGTGCGTTTTCATTCTTTCCGTGGCTCAAATAGGCAGGCATCTTCAAGAGAGCTGGTTTGAGCTGGTCTAGCTTTTTATCACCTGACACATTTAGATATGCTCTTTAGATAAGATTAGCTAATGAATTTCCTTTGACATTGGTATTTACTCTGTCTCTGCATTAGTTACATTTCTGTGATGTGGGATCCTTGCTTTGCTCTTTTTCATTCTGGCTGTCTGCATGATGTATTAATATTGAAGTCTGTTATGTAGGCAGTAAGCATTTTTTTTTTTTCAGAAATCGGTTAAATGGAAATGATCTGTTTTACATTTGCATTTGGCCCCGAAGTAAGAGCATAGAATTGTTAACTAGCAAAACAATGGGTTGCAAGGCATTTTTTTGAGATAAAGAGGAAAAAATCTGTTAATTGGATTAGTTTAAAATGTACTCACCATGTTCATTCAGATGTGTTAAGAAGAGGAACTACAGTAATTAGTACTTTTAATTCCTAATTTTATGTGCAGGAAATAGTAATCTCCGAAGCTAGGGAACTTGACTCCAAGGTCACGCGGGGTATCCTCGCAAAGCTCTTTCCCCATCAGCAATGTTTTCCTGGTACCTGAAGGATTTTCCTGAGAGGGGTCAGTGGAGTCCAGACTCCTGATTACAAGATACAAAGTCTAACTACCAGACCACGCAAGAGAAAAACCAGAAATAACGCTCCCTTGTTTTTCTCCTTTTCTTCTGAATTACATGACATTTCACAGAAATGACTGCAAAACTTTTTCCATTCAGACTTTAGCACTGGTTTGGTGACAAACTTGGTAAGATTAGCAATTTTCCATGCGTTATAAATGAAAACTGTTTCTGAAGCTGACTAAACCTTTCCACTCAAAGATGCATTTTCAGGTTTTTTACAACTTTGCAAACCTTAAACCTTGGTTTAAGGATGACCTTTTTTTAGGCCAAGAATCCTCATCCCTGTTAGACACAAATATGCACACTTTTGCATTAGCAGGGGCCTCATCCACGGCTGTTTCTGGCTATTGTTGGCCCCATCATTTAATCATTTTCTATGCTCATTTTCCTGGCTTTTATCTCACAGCACGCTTCCACGCATTTTGAAAGTGCATGAACAAGATAGTGTCATCAAAGAGGGAAAAATCCTGACTTTTTTAAAAGTATTTGTGTTTTGCAGGTTGAAAACAAAACACTTTGAATAGTTCATGCTTCTAATCAAATATATAAAGCTTGCAAGCAAGCATACAGTTGAAAAAAAGATGGTTTTCTTTTTAAAAACAATCATTTTAAGTTCATTAAAACTTAATGTGCAAAACATGAAAAAGTTCCAGAAGTCTGTTTTCACATGCTAAATTGTATTTGCAAAAGCAGACCATTTTTCAACTAAGAAAAACATTTTGTCTGAAAAATATTGATCTGTG
Source organism: Fulmarus glacialis (assembly GCF_000690835.1). Taxonomy (NCBI): domain Eukaryota; kingdom Metazoa; phylum Chordata; class Aves; order Procellariiformes; family Procellariidae; genus Fulmarus; species Fulmarus glacialis. The sequence goes on from NW_009209760.1 coordinate 26,965, forward strand.
GTAATGCCATGCATTGCCAAACATGCCTTGTCTTATCTTTCCTGACTTCCCCGCCTTTCTGATGATACAAAAAGCAACTGCTTTCCCTGTTCCTGATGAAGATCTAGTTTTCTGAGCCAATGTCAATAGCGCTAGTAACATGCTATTTTCCACAAAAAAATGAAGTTTCAGAGTTTATTTGGTCTTAGTGAATGCACATAAGAATAAAAGTAAGATTTCACAGGCATAAAGTGGTCAGTAACTAATTTTCTGTTTTTAAACTTCCTATCCAATTATTATAGTAACTACTAAAGCAATGGGGTAAAGAAATGATATCATGAAATGAATTGGTATTTATAATAGATTTTTGAAAAGCTATTATTAACATCTATTAATGCAGGGTATTAAAAAACTACAACAGTGACTCATTCGTGTTCCCTGAGTCCTGTGCATTTTGTGTAGGAACATCCTGCCTTAGACACAGCCCCTGCTGAGAGAACGAGGAACAGGTTGTGACTCAGCACAGAGGAAGATCTGTACGACCTTCTCTGTGCTGAATCAGAGAACCTGATGAGAGGAGAATCTTGCATCGCAATGACCGACACTAGGGCTGGCAGCCGGCAGGGATTAAACAGGAGTCCAGCTCTGTGCAGTGCTGGTTGAAGATGATGGACTGAAACCTTGGGGCCCTTTATTTGGGCTGTCTTCTATGAGTGACACAGCGACGGAGCTGGAAACCCTGCTTGGGGCTTGTGGACTTGTAAACAAATGGGTTGTGAAACAAATTATGGATTGAGAAGGCAGCCTTGGACTTGCTGTTGGCCAGAGCATGGACACTGATGGTCCATGGCCATGCAGGAGCTCAGCACCACCTTGCAGAAGGATGGGAAAGTCACTGGCTGCTTTCGTACTGAATCTGGGATCTCCAGTAAGGAGAAGCATTTGGGATGGAGGAGTGAGCAGTGCAGCAGAGAGGTGCAATGGGCTAAGAGTTTCTGTGGCTTTGATTCTTATTCGTATCTTCCCCATACTGCAAAAATTTCCCTTCTGGGCTGCCTCCTAATGTAGGTTTTCCTTGGCTTTCCAGCAGAAGAGACGCACCAGCACACACTGAGTTCCTGTGGCTCTGGGAAATGTATGTGGAAAAGACCTAAATGGTTTGATAAAGATGGAAACTGAGAACTAAATCCAAACCTACTGAAAAACTCCCTTTGTAATGTGTGGTTGAGTCAAGTTCTTTGGCATGTTTGACAACAAATGATAAAAAGGAACGTGAGGCAATATTTATCTCTATCAATAGAAAGTCTGTAGGGAACTATAGGAGAGATGTAAGTCTTTGTGAAATAATAGCATTCAAATAGCTTCAAAGCCAAAAAAAAGTTTAATAGAAAATCAGTGTTTTTCATGCAAAAAAGAAAAATAGATAAGAGGCCTGGATTTCAGAGGTTAGATCTGTCTTTGTCAGTTAAGCTGCTCTGCTCCCACAAAACAACGTAACTAGTGGGAAGAATTATATTGCCCATTTGCCCTTTCTGACAGTTTTCTTGGAGATGGATTGGCCTGAGAACGCAGTGGAGCACACAGACCTTGCTCTGCTCCGCTTGATGCTCTTTCTATCAAAACAAACCTCTTGGTTCTCAAGCAAGACCACCTCACATTGTCTCCATCATCACCTTTCTGTTATTCAAATACTTGGGCTGATTTACGTTTTCAAGTGTCTTTTGATAGTTATTTCAGGCCGTGTTCCTAATTATTTTTTTAATGGCAGTATTATCATGCTATAGATGTATTTGTTTAAATCCTGGCTGACTTTACAGGGGCAGTTTTTTAAAGGAAGAAGAAAATGAAAATCACAATGAAAATATGTGCTAGCTTTTTTGGGATAGGTGCCAATCTGGTTTTAGCTGGCACAAAAGTGAACAACAACTGTGGGACTACATGCTCCTTTTTTCCTCCAAATAATGGTAGTTTTTTATTGTGTGATGTTTCACCTAGCTGCTCTATAGTTCATAACCCTTCTCAGCCTAGTAGAAGAGAGCAGAACTTGTCTTTGTGTTAAAGCTCTGAATTCATCACTTCTGCTCCTTAGTAGAGACAGAAGGAATGAAGGGGAAAAATAAAATAAAAACCTCTATGAATTTTCACCCATGATTTACCCTGATGGAAAGCTGTCTCTCCATACTGTTGTGTTTATATTTTACTATTCTACTGTGGAATGAGGTCTGGACTTAGGATAGCAAGTATTTTCCTGAATATTATGAATTATGACCTGTTGGATTTTAGCACTTAAACCAGTATAACTAATGATTATGCGGATGGTATATCTCCAAGCTGGTTTTCCACACCTTTTTGTTATGGGGCATCCTGAAGATTCCTCTGAAGAACATTGAATTAGGCATTTTCACAGGCAACAGACTGGATCCTACCCAGAATGGTGATTCCTGAAGATGGAGCTGAGAATTGTTACTGAGCACAAGAGAGGTTGGGTATGGAAGGTGATGGGTAGGGGAAG
>NW_009209760.1:29486-35418 GCF_000690835.1 Fulmarus glacialis
TCTGGGAAAACTCACGTTTAAATAAGCAGAGAAGACTTTGGGTGTATCTCAACCAAATGCAGATCATCAGCCTATTTTGCTCATGTCCCTCTGAACTTTAGTTTCAATAAATGAGACATTGGAATTGAAACCAGCTCCACCATCAGATTCTAGTGCTTGTCCTTCCTTTTGGTGGATTAAAAGTTTTGTCCGGGTAGCTCCTTTGATTAAATGAAAGCAGTTGAGGAAACTACTCATAGCTTAGCTCAAAGGCTGAATGAAAAGTCAGGCTGAAGGGGATGGACAGGTATGGCCGTGGTTAGCACACCCCAGCACTGACTTTGAAAGCAGAACTGTGACCTCCAGCACAGCCAGGGAACATGGGGAAAAAAAGAAATCCTACTCTCGGACCTTGACCAAAATTGTTCAAGTTGACATTCTTTAACTTCTAACATTGGCACCGCTGCTAATGCTTTCACTCAGAGTGCTGCATGCACAACCAGAGAAAATAAAGAAAAAATGACAGATGGAAAAAGTGTGTTTTAGCCACGGCTGTTTCCTCCTTCCTTCAAAAAATGATTTAAGCACCTTATAACCTAAGGGAGAAAAAATGATGGCTTTCTAAGTGAAATATGTCCTGTTGAAAAATCTGTTATAAAATTGCTTATTACTCAGTAAGATAAACTCTCAGAATTATTGCTTTAATGATTTAGGATTTGGGTTTTTCTTAACCAATCATTCCCAAAATTTCCATTACAGAGAGAAAGAAACTAGCCATTGGTGACAGGCTTTATGAGAAAAATATGAACAGAGTAACGAAAACAGAAAGAAAATAAAAAAGCTAAGGATTTTGCTTACTTATGATGTTCTGTCTAGTGTAGATGGGAAAAATAAAGTATAATCAACTGTTTTTGCTGACAATTAATGAGGAGACAACAGCACCTTCCCACCTGAAGAGGCTAAGGTTCATCTTCCCTAATATTAGATATTTATGTCTGTCTGTTAAGATAGAAAAAGGAGAGGGATAGAGCGAGCGATTAATGTTTTGGGCAGATCGAGTCACCCTCCAGAGAAGCTCATGTCTCTCCATCTACCTGAAACCTTAAAATGACCATGTTCTTACTGCAAGAATCACACCTTGCTCGCTAAAATTAGGTGAGAAAAAAGCAAGATCAAATCTTTTACAGACAGGAGAATGGATCTGGAAGCAAAGCTCATTTTAAGCAGCACCTGAGTTCTGTGTATCCCACTGCTGCAGCCTTTGTACTCACATGTCGCTGCTCCCTGCACAGCTCTGAACGGGGCTGGGGAAGCAGATTATTATGGTAGTAGACGCTTTCTTGTGCATTGCTTATTTCTTCCCATTCTACTTTCAAGCCTTCTCTAAGTCATTGCCACTTAAGAGATGACTCCTGGGAAGTGTTTAAAGCTGCTTTGTCCTACTGGGGGGAAAAGAAGTCAATACAGTTAAGAGAATAAACATCACTTAAGATCTGGTGAGGCTGGTATTTGGCACTCTGCCTGAAGCTTTTTACCTGAGAGCAGCTGCGTTGAAGGTAAAGAGTGGAAAGGACCCGGCTTGATCCTAACAATGATATAGCACCATTGGTCATTAGACTAATAAAACTATTTTGGTCTGAAAACTGAGTAGGCTTTGTATGGAAACCAGTAGGGAAGAATAGATGGAGTCCTAGCTCCATTTCTTAAGGCCCCAGTTCCACAAATGCTTATATTTTAGCACACAAATATCTCTATTTCATTTTGTAAGGTAACTCAAATGCATAAAGCCAAGCATATTTGGAAACGGTTGCCAAACGTGGGTCTAAAACAGAATTTAAAGAAATGCTTGAAAAATCTGCAATGGAAAAGTAACTTGGAATTGTAAAGCGTTGCTGCTCAGAATAGGGGACCTATGTCAAAACAAAAAAGCTGCTTATCAATCTCTAATTGAGCTTTTGCATGAGACATCAGGTATTAACAAAAATAGACAGGTTTGAAATAAGAAGCAGATGGTCACCCAAAAGCTCTTGTCTTGGAAAATAAATGAGAGGAAAGAAAAGCAAATTGACTAGCAGTGATGGTTTTATATACAGTAATCTGGTCAGAGATCTGGAAATAGTTGACAATTAATTGAAATAACACATTGCAAATTGTCACCGTATGATGAAAAATCTTCGGGGGGAAAAAAATGCTGTTTGGTCTGGAAATTTGGATTGTACTAAAGTCATTGTAAGGAAAAAATGTAACCCAACTCAACCCAAATTTCCACAGAATTTTCCCACCCAAAACATTTGCAGGGATTTTAAGTACAAGCTGATATTTCATGTTAGACTTTTTAACCATCAAGAGGTGGAGGTGTTCTTTATCTAATATGAAACACTGACTCCTTTGGATGAAAAAAAAAAGTAAATCTTTTTTCTAAGTTAAATAAAGCTGCCTGAGAACCTTAACCCCATCTCCACCAAGCACTAGTATTTTACTGTCCAATTCGTATGTACAAAAATAGTTCACTCCAGTTCAAGACTTAACCTCATTTCTCTTTCACATAGGACACTTATCAAAACATGGCATTCGGGCCAAACAAGCTCTCTTATAGGATATGTTCTCCTTTATCTCCCTCGTAAATAACTTCTTTCTGCGCTGGAGAAGAAAAAGGAAAGGGGGGAGGGAAATGCCACCCACAATGAGGCACGTAAGTAACAGAAATCAAACAAAGCAACATGAAATCTCAATTTTCCCTGATTTTAGCATGTGTTCAAGTGAGAAGGACAAATGAGGTTGGTTTCGGGAAAAAATAAGCCCATGTGTACAGAATTTTATTGTCGCTGCTACTCATTGCAGTATCAGAAATTCCAAATCCGCAGGAGAATTAGTCATTGAGTTACAGACTTCCTTTTGCCTTTACACGTTACGCAGCCTCGAACAGACGTTAAGCCGGGTTTGCTCCTGAGCCTGCAATGGCCAAAGCAGGGGGCACTTGTGCTTCCCACTCACCAAGGAAACACAGCAGAGAGGGCAAGGGAGAATTGAAGAAAAAAAAAAAAAAAAAAAGAAAATAAAGAAAAAACAACCTGGCTGCATAAACCTGTTTCTTGTAGCCGAGTGGGAATTGGAAATACCTTCCTGTTACATTCTTTCCACATCTGCAAGTGCCATACTTAGATTTCATTAAAAAATATTTCCTCTTATCTTGAACAGGTTCTGACATAAGCCAGGTATTTGTTAATCCTAACATACTTTCTTTTTTAGCTGGTCAGACTTTTCCTGTGAGTTCTTGTTATTCCTGCACTTTCTTATCACGAAAGCCCCCTTTGCAAGCATGTGTCAGGATTTTTGTGGAAGGTATATTCCAAAGACAAGGTGTAAATCATCCTTTTTTAGGAAAATACCACGTGTGCTCATTAGCAGCAAAGAACAGCTATAGATGTGAAATGATGAGTGTGAAAATAGAGGTCTGCACAGCGCTTTGTTATTAGGGACCTTGGACGATCTGGGCAGAGGGTGAACCGTTGCTCTTCAGCAAGAATTTTCAGTGGCATTTTCTGAATTATTGACTCCTACTCTTCTTTCCGCAGCTAACTTCTATCTGCTGCTTTTGAAAACCTTTCTGATTTTTTTCTGTCTTGGATAAGGATGTTCTATTAAACTAGGTTATCACTGAAATTCATTTTATTCCGGCAGATTTTTTTTCTGTGTTACAAAAACCAGAACCCTAAGCTGCTCCTTGCTACAACATGAAGTCAATGGGAGTTTTACCACTGACTTTTACTTCAAGGAGAAACAGATCTTTCATCTGCCCGTGCAGTATGCTTTGCCCTGAATAGATATGATGTTGATGAAAAAGAGAGAGGCAGTAATGATAGTAAAAAGGAATTAATTGCTTTTACCAAGCTATGAAGGGAAGCTGTTTTCTTTACCTATCTGTATTCTTCTTTATCTGATAAATATGTACGTATATTTGCTCATTTTTGAACCTCTAATAGGGCCTTAAAATTGTAGAAGAAAAAGCAATGTCCTCGTTTCTTGTTGTTAATGAGAAAATGGAAGAGCTGCAAAGCTTAATGTAGTAATATGCTGCAATATGATACACAGCGTTTTCTTATAAGTCTGTGCATGACACAATGGATGTGATTAATTGTCGCGTTATTATGCAGTGATTGTTTTGTTACTGGCGGGGGTGAAAGCAAAGAAAGAACCGTTGACCTTTCCTCCAAGTCCTTGGATTATGACACGATTCTAATATGCGTTGGACGGGAAACTTCCATAGAGGAAGGCTTGTGGAGGACCCTCATCGCCACATCCAAAAAGAGGAGCTCGTTGTAAGGAAAGGGTAGGAGGAATCCGGGGAATGGGGACTCTTTCTCAGAGGTTATTAAACGGGATTGACTTGTTTTGCCTAAGGAGAGAAGGCTGAGAGGAGATCTGACAGCTGCCTATGAGTGCATCAAGGAGGCAAGCAGCAGGCAGAGGAAAGTTATTTAAGCGAAGAGACAATGTTGGCACAAGAAGAAATGGGTATAAATAGACAGGCGCTGGAAATCCCTTCCAGTAGGAATAGTGAGGACACATGAAAAAAAATCAGGCCAATTTTTAAAATTAAGATCATGAAAAGAGATTACACACTTTCTGTGGCAGCTGGGCTCTCTCGCACAGGAGGTCCATCCTCTGTTTCTACAGAAGTAATTTTCCTTCTTCTGCGTTTAATGTTAAGGCTGGCATCAAATTCCCCAGTGCCTCTCCACCAGCTGAATTCAGAAAGAGAGCTGGATATAGGGTGTTGCTACCAAATATCTGTGACTTTAGATGCTCCCTCTTTGTGATGGAGTTGGATTCGGCATGTAGTACTAGAGCCCATCCAAGTGCAGCCCAGTCCAACTTCTGCTGTGTTGCATTTCGCCAGCAGAAATGAGATACTTTCCTGAGTCTGAAATGTCTTTTGGTGTTGTGTGAGCTCATTAAAAAGTCAAGATTATTTTTGTCTTTCTAAGTAAAAGGGAAGATTTACTGTGTTGATTTGATGACCTGATGTGTTTTCTGGACCCTGCAGTACTCCAGGCTTGGAACAAAGGAAGATGAGCGCATCCACAATTTTTACAATAGCGTCTTTTCACTGTGGCACCGGTACAAATGTTGCAGAAGAGGTTTGGAGTATTGAGCGGCTTGCTCCAGACAGGCAGAGGTTTGAATGATCAGGAAAAACAGGATAGGAACAAGTTTCTTGCACACATCCTTGCTGTTACTGTTGTCAGTAAGACTGGAAACAACTTTAAGAGTCTCGCTTTGGTATTCCTTCAATTAGACTGCTATCCTTAGTTTTTGAAGAAGGTTTTTTAAGTGTGGTGTTTTTTTTTTTTAGCCCAACTAACAGCACTTTAAACCGTGCTCATTTACTTCCCCTTGAAGTTTTCAGTGATTTACAGTAAGCAGGCATCCTTCTCAAGGGGACAGCTAGACCTGGTCTAGCACAAGCTTTTTCATGTTCTCTGATTGTAATTTCCAAAAAGCAGGCACCTTTTAACAAAGTTTTGCATTTGTTGGTTTTTTTCTCTCTGGAGTTAACGTGGTATATGTAGTTAAAGAAAAATCATCGTGAATTATTGCAAATGAAAGGAGACTTATAAAATATTATCTCATAAACGGTCACTTTAATATATATTTTCTTCATACACAAAATGTGTGCTTTTTGCTTTTTCCCCTGGTATTATCTTCTATCAAGGGTTCGTATTTGCCTTTAGTTTTAAAGTTAGGTTTCAAAAACTGTTGAGCAAAACCTTTATTCTGATGTTGCTAAAACAAATCTTAGTACGCAAGATTGTCACTGGGCAACCGTTCCTGCACAAAGGTCATACCCAGTTCAAGAGTATGGATGTTGGCAGTCACGACGGCAGTGGTCTTGTATTTTCTCCTCCTGAGCAGTTGTGGCAGGAGGAGGAACGGTGACGTTTGTAGCTCA
>NW_009209760.1:35432-48154 GCF_000690835.1 Fulmarus glacialis
CTTAACCAGATGTACTGAGAGTGCTGCAGCAAAGACGACTTTTTCCAAACCTGCAAGGCTCCTTGTGCCATTTCTCCTTTTGCACCCCTTTCCATGACTTCACGCTGCAAACACGAGCTCTTTGGTTTTGTCTTTGAGGCTCATCTTGGCCTGCAGGACCGACCTCTATTTCTGACTTAGGCTGACAAATTGGCTTGGTCCTTGCCGGCGCTCCCTGTCATTTTCTCCTTGCAAACAATTGCTGTCTCCTGTCTTACAGACAAATAGCGCAGGGCAGCAGCTGCTTTCTTTTTTCCCTCTGAAATGCCTTCTACCATCAGGTCCAGATCTCTGACTCTGTATCCTCAGTGTTGCAGCAATACAAACAGTCATTTATAATAACCAGGCTATGTTCTCTTGCACGTTATGAAAGACACGTGTAGCAGGGAGAGGTCTCTGAACTTCGGTTGTAATGGTAGAGTTTAAAATATTCTTGAATTGAGCATGAGCATAAATTCCTATTTTTACCTTTAATATTAAAGAAATGGTCCCTGAATTAGCTTTACCTGGTGTCCGGCTGTCCTATGAATGTCCCCGGTTTCCACGTCTTTTGTCACTCTGAGAGGGCATAGATGTATTTTTTGCTGTTTCTCCACAGAGTTTATTCAACTTTTTATCTTATTGCTATTACTTCATTTACACAATTTTTTTCAAGTTTAGGGGAAGTCAGCTAGCCAAAAAAAAAGCCAGTAGACTATTGTTTGCTGAACAGTTGTTTAGATAAATCAGAAGCTCTGTACAGAGGCTTAATGCTATTGATTTTTTTTTTTTTTTAATTTCTGCTGCATGCAAAGGTGTTACAGATTGGCGTTTGCTTAGAAAAGGATACTGCTAAGAAAATATTGGATAAGTGGGTGGTGAAAGCAATAGACTGAGCCTATTGCAGAGCCTAGCAACAACGGCCTGACTTGCACTCAGAAAGATTAGCGGGAGGTTTGGAGGCACCGTGACCTCAACAACCAGTTAAAGAGCAGTTGCTGTCTTGGAGTGGGATAGAACTGGGTTTTATGGAGCACTTTTCTGCTCGGAGATGAACAGATGATGAGTCTTTATTAAAGCTAGGCAAAGTAGAAAGCTGCAAAGTTAGACTCGGCTTTGGGGATTCTGCAGACTGTTGCTGCTGGACTGGACCTTGTTCTGCCCTGCTCCAGGTTGCTTTCTAGTACTACTTGTTCAAAATGTGAGTTTTGAGGCCCTCTGCACCGTATGTGTAGCACAGGAGGGATATGGCCAGGCAGACAGGTGTTTTGGCTAAAGAATTGGTGTTTAGTTATCAAAACAAATGATGGAGAAAAGGGATGGACTTTCCCATTCAGAATGAGACAGGATGTTATTCATAGGTTCAAGATAAAGGTAAAATATGATAACAACATCATGAGCAAAAGGTTGGCTTTGACTTAAACTCTAAGGATCTATTTAAAATAGATTAAAATGCCATTACAATATTTTTTTTCTTCTGTTTGGGTTTGTAAAGGCCATTGAATTTCAGTCCATGGCGATGGAGCTCGTAAATGTTTTAGGAAAATTAACGAAAAGTGAATTTTAAACCAGATGCGTTTCCAAGTGATGGTAAAAGATTGAGTTTTAGGAGGATGCCTTTCCCCTGCCCTCACGGGAGGGAAGAGCAGAAGAATTCAGGCAGAGAAAGCTCATCCCAAGGCAGCTGCACATCCAGTTGCTATGGTAAAGCAGCTTCACTATATTTTTTAAGTGAGGCTCTGACTGAGACCACAGTGAAGACTGCAGCTTTAACAGTGCCACTCTTTAATACTGCCATGTACAGGTTACCCTTTTTAGTGATGTCTGGGTTTAAAAAGCAAGGATTTTTGCAGAGCTGGGTGGACATACTGCAGGAAACTGCAAAGGGCTGCTCATCGGAGCCTGGGAAGTCCCAGGAACATCACATGTATCCCAACATTGGCAGCACAGCTACCAGAAGTGCACTTTAAAGCAGAGTAAATAATGCGTCTATCCCCTTTTGATTACTCTACATTTTATGCTGAGCTCAAAGTCTCTCTTTTGCATTTTCCCCAAAGGCTGACAGATCTCATAACTTAAACAAAATCCATCCACCCACCCACCTTGGGTCACGCCTGCCAAATGGCAGGTGGAGAGAGATGCCTGCTGAGGAATATTGACATCTATACAAGAAACCAAACAACTGAAAACACGTGAAACATTTCTCCAAAGTGCAGCTGCAAAAAGTATTTTTGCTAGGAGCAGTTGTAGCTCTTAACGACTGCTGAGCCTTGTGCACTTTTAACTCATGTAATCCTTTTTCCTACAACAGCACCATCTTGGGAGAATCGACCAGGGACTGTGAACATATTTTCCTAGTACTTGCATTCTTGCCGTGTATTAATGATACCGATGGAAATGCATGGGGAGTGGGAATACAAATACCGCTACCTTACGGTTCAGATACTCCAGAGGAAGGTTTCCATAGGGATCCAAACATTTGGACACTTACCAGGAGCTGAAATTAGCTTAGGATTTTCAAAAGAGCCCCTAAGGGGTTAGATGGTTTGGGGGACCAAATTATTTTAGGTCCTTTGTAAATCCCAGCTTTAAAAAGCAAAAGCAAGTCTCTGTGTACTCACTTACCAGTGAGGCTTGGATTCACCCCACCCTGGTTTAGACTGCCATTGGAGGTGCCGAAGTTAAGAGCACAGCCATTTCTTCAGACAGCAAATAAAGGGAGAGAGATGTTTCCCCAGAACACTATCTTTTTTCTAGGAGGCAAAGCATGGTCTAAAAATGTAAGAAAAATGTAATTTTCAGGACTTGAGTAACAGCTTCCCAAAGGCTGTAGCGGTACATCAGCTATCAGGTTTCTGCTTATAGCTGGTTACTGATGAAGTTTAACAAATTTATTGTAATGGTAGACTGGCCCAAAGTATGTAAATAGCTATTATAAGTAATGTAAGTATGTAAATAGCTATTACAAGTAATGACCACCCAGACAAAGGAGAAATAATCTTGTTGAGGTAAAAATCAGTAGGACAAGTGGTCCCTTAGTTTACCTTTCAGCTCTGGGATTGGCATTTAAAAGCAGACTGCAGCTACCTAGAGAAGTACGTGAGTACTTAATATGTAATTCAAAAATTTTTAAAAATTTTCTTTTCTCACATTTTTCTCCTTACTTGTGTTTAGGATTAAAATTTGGCTTTGCCCAAACAAAACTAATTATAGAATGAAGGCAAAGTTGTGAAATGAGCATGTGTGTAGGGCTGGCAAGAATTCCAGGTTGAGTTTTACGTCAAAAGTGGTGCAAAAAACTTAACGGTGAAACCAGTCTGATTTCATGTCTCTGTCCACAGCCAAGGCACAATCTGGACTAATATCCCATCTGTAAAGTGCAAAGGCACCACAAACACAGTTAAGAGCTCCATTGCTTTGTCTGCCAAAGATCCTAATATCTCTCCTAAGTTCATTCATTCAACACTTGCTTAATGAAAAGTTTTTCAGTTTTCTTTTTTTTATTGCCCTTGAGAAATGATGCCAGGTTGTTCTCCAGCCAATTTCATTGGAAATGACTTGTAGAAAGGGATGAAATTTTCTGAAGGCATTACATGCAGCCTCAGGTTTGGTTGTGATAAATTTCCCCAGTATAAAATGATCAGAAGAGCCCATGATTAGAGCAAAAGATTCTCGCAATGTTTCAAGGAGATACATTGCTTATATTTGCCCAGCGTTTGGCGATAACTTTGTTATTTATGAGTAATAAATAGCCATTGGTTTAAATACACAGATTCAACAAACACCTGTGTAACCCACAAACAGGTGGGGGGGAGGGAGAGCTCATTTCTAGTTGCCAAGGCACAGCAAATCAGCTATTTTATTATTTCATTCTGTTGAATTGGTCTATCCCCACCTGGATAAACACTGCTCACCTGTTCACAGCTCCACCCAGGCAACGAGAGTCCTCCAGCCCCTGCCCATCCCTCCAGCAGTCACTCCTCTGCCACCTCTTGAGGGTACTTTTGTGTACCTTGGCTGCATTTAGGGCAGATGAGAAAGTGTGTTAGGGTGTCCCTGCGCTTTGGATGCGACGTTCCCTTTGACACATGCCTCAGGCAGGAGGGGAAGGTGTAGCACATTGCTATTTGTTTGTGAGAGGAGCTCTGGGAAATGCACCTAGGAGGCTGGACTTTGCTCCTAAACTTTACAAAAGGGTCTAAACAGGCTTTGGAAAGTGGCAGAAGCTTCTCAGCACTCAAAGGCATGTTCCTCGGAGAGCTGGGACATGTATTTTCATTTTAGGGCATGCTTCTGCTGTCCTGCTATCACAGTACTCATCTGGTGCTCATGACTGAACGCTTCCAGCAGTTCCCAGGCATGTGGTCGAGCGCTGTCGAACCCAAACCTTGAAACATGCTGCAGAGGTGGTTCAGGGAAGCAAGCCAGCACCCAACGCCATGCTCATCATTTCTCTTGTGTGGATCTGACACTTCATAGTCTGTTGTTGCTGTTCTTATAAACTTGTTCCTCAGGGTCTAAGCTCTGGTGGGATGAGGTGTAGTTTCATTGAACTCATCCGCTGCAGGGCTCTGCTGCATTGTGTAACTCTGCTCCGAGAAGCGTGGGCACAAAACAGGAGGGATGTTCGTGAGGTCAATGTGCTGGTCTGTAGTGAAGCTAAGCTATGGCCCATAGTGATGCTGTTGTGACTGATCATTGCAAAAAGCAAAATCAAGCAAACAGCCCAAAGGCTATAAGCTCTGATCCAGAATCAAATCCTGGCACCCCCTAACACCCCTTGTGGCTTTCTCCTCTTGGCTTCCTATGCGTTGTATCTGCTCATTAGCCACTCATGAGCACATTGGCCTCCTTGAATTAGCACAAATGAGTTTTTGCAAAAAGCAAACAGGCCATTTAACAAGCCGCTGTGTGTCTTCAGCTGTAATAAGTGATCAGGGTAAGAGTCATTAATAAAGCACTTCATCAAAGCAGTATTGAACTATACATACTCCAGAGTCCCAAGGTATAAAAATACACATGTGTATGTGCACATACACGTGTGTGCGCACACAAACACACAGTAGTTGGCTAGAGGGATGGATGGAAAATGCTTGCAGTTCAAGGGTTAAAGGGCAGCTGATGCTGAATGGAAAACTTCTCAAATATCCTATTTATAACAGTTCTGTCAGAGGTCAGATTTTTCTGTGTTTTACTTCCCTGTGTGTATTTTTATGCATAAGGGTATTTTGTCAGCTTACACCTGCTAAGAAACTGGCCTCAAAAGAGAAGGTTTTTGGAGGTTTTAGGACCATTTAGGATTCTGATGAACCTTCCTCCTTTTTGAAGCATGTGGACTGCTTATCCTCTATGCTCACCTACTAGAGACTGGTTTTGGGTATTTGTAGAATAGAGTGTGATAGCTAATGTTAACTAGGGATTGTGTAGCTCAGAGCTATCATTATAGTTCTTCTACGTGTGGTATTTGTACCTGATTTTAGGTTCTAAGATGCTGCCATAAGGTCATACCCCCCTTACCTGTGCTTTTTTCACAACTGACAATGTCTTATCATAGAGTGGGAATGGCAGAAGGGGGAGATTTATCCACCAGGTGCTTTAACTGTGGAAATAGACTGTGGACTCTGAAACAAGCTGAGCTTAAATAATTACACACCTGGGAAAGACCAGAATTTGTCATTATGATAGGTATAAGGAAAAGATCCACAAATAATCACTGTGGAAACTTGTAGCACAGGAACTGGTAATCAAGTATTATCTTCCTGTCTGAATGTTGGGAGATTCATTAGGTGTGTAGAAACATTGCTTTACTAGGATAAACCTGATGGGATCCCCCCATCTAAGACAAGTAATAAGCGTGGAGGAACTGTGGATAATCTGCAGATAATCCAGGTATTTCAGGTGTCACCTTCTCCCAGAGAAATGGCTCCCACGGCAGTTTCCTAAAGGTCTAGCTGACTGCCCGGGTACTCTGCTTTCCAGACTCCCTCCTGTCCACCACCTCCCTTTGATGCTGCTTAGTAAACGATCCTCTGCTGAATGTCTTCTTCAGAATCCCCCAGCCACTCTTCTCCGTGAGCTCATCGGTGCACGATATTGTTCAGCGGCCGCGACCCCGGCGTGTCCGGGGCTGGTGGGAAAGCATCGCACCGAGAGCAGTGCCGTGCCAGCGCGGGCAGAGCTGTGCTACGGCGTTTGCACAGCTTTTGCTTTTGATTTTTTGCTTTGTTTTCACATTTCAGTCTGCGTAGCTGTGTAGCATGAGAGCTTTTTGTGCTGATCTGAAGTCTGATCAAAGTGGGATTTGAAAGATTGCAGTGAGTTTGATTTTGTTAAATGTTGAAGAATCCAACATTTTTCGAATATAATTTTTTGAGGTTTGTTTTCGTTTTTCTTCTCTTCTTTTTTGAGATGTAGGAAAAAGAAAAAGTACAAAATGTTACTATCTGTATTTTACTCCAAAATTTAAATTCCTTTGGAATATGTCAAGCAAAACAAAGACTATTCCATTCCACTTTTAATTGAAAGAGCAATTAAGATATCCAGTTGCAGTTTAAAAGCATCTCTTGAATCAGGGTTAGCTGAGGCCGTGATTAATTTAGGAGACTTTGGGGAGCCTTGAATGTGCCCAAGATGAGTTCCCAATTCACACCGCAGACCTTCATGCAGCTCTGCTTGCTAGGGCATGCATGCAATTTGTGCGGGGTTTGCATTTTTCCCTTCTCCAAGCTCTCCTTTGAACATTCCTTCCTTGTGATCTGTCCTCTGACACATTCCGTCCTTTGGCTTAGCTAATGGCACTAACCAATAACATCTACTTGTCAGAGAAGTGGTGGGTTTTCCCCCGCCACGATGCTTTGCTGACATTTTCATGTATTATTGTTTTATTGAGGTATCCAGGAACTTTGATTTTGCAAAGATAAGCGTTCATGTGGCTGAAACTCAGGAGAAAAGTCACAAAAAAAATGTCGTTCGGGATCAGAGAGGGGGCAAGGGAACTTGGGGTAATGCCAGAGATTTTCCTGAGATCACCTGGCATGGAGAGGTTACGGCTGGCTGGTCCCTGGTGCTCCAAGACAACTTAACCTCAACCTGCAGACCAGGGTGAGAGCAAGTCAATGAGAGGCACCGTGCAGTCTGCACGCAGGGCAGATGACAGTGTAACACAGTGTTTTATCTAATGCGATATTCACCTGCAGACAAAAAAATGCAACAGCACATACATTTCAGACTAAATTACATAAATGCCATTAGTGGAACTGCTTGATATTTTCAGAGATGCAAGGATAGGTTAGCCACAGCTAGAAAAAGTACAGGATGACATGTTAATAGATTTATATTTCAGTTTCAGAAATAAGTTTGAAAGAGATTCTCTATCCTGGCTGGCAGTTACGCCAATGATCGAATCCAGTCCTGACCTCTCTGCAAGTTATGCAGCCGAGAGACAAACACAAACTGCCAAGTTAGTGTTTAAGGGCTGGAAAGCAGTGGTTATTTTCTGTCAATCTGTTTTGATTTGGGCAGATCAGGAAGGAGAGATTTCCTGCTTTAACATTTCACAGTGAGCAGGGGAAAAAAAAAACCCTACCAACTTTTAAAAGCGATGCTAAATAATGTTAATGATGTTTGGCTGATCGTCAGCTTCGATGAAGATCTAAAAACTGGTGTGGCTTTGACTGATTTTGAAGCCTAAAGGGGAAGGAACAGAAAAGCCCATCTTGGGGAGTAAGTGGGGGAGGAAGAGATGAGAGAGCATCCCCGAGGCTGGATATCGATACCTGCGCTGGAACGTGGTCAACAAAAGCCTTGAAATTTGAGGGGGCGACAGGGATTCTCTGCTGAATCTGCCAAACACCTTGAGCTGCTCTTGAAAGGGAGAGTGCAGGCTCTGAGCATCTAACAGACAGAAAGGTTTCTTAAGAGTTTGAATAACACTATATATATATTTATATTTATAGTTGTTGGGGGTTTTTTGTTTCGTTTTTGTTTCATGTTGGGGTTTTTTTGATTGCCCCTAAGAGTTTAGAATATAAATGTAAAGCAATGCTTCAGAAAAAGAATAGCTGTCAACAGAGGAACAGTGCCAAGAAATTAATGAAAGAATATATTGGTCGACTGAAGAGACAGTGAGATGCAGGATATAGTCACCTAACTTTCTCTTTGTGGTCTGATTTTTCTATGTTATTTTCTGGGTTTCATATATTTAGATTAAAGAGTTCTCTAGTATTGTCTTGTGTTAATGCAAGAGACCAGAAGTCTATGACAATAAAACAGGAACATTTAATGCAATTCTATCCCTGACAGTTTCTTAATACTGCTTATCCTGCCTTCGCTTTCAGGATTTAGTCATCCTAGATTTCCTTCCAAATGTGAATGAGGTGGCTTAAATCAAACCATAAATTATGCTTCCACTTATTATTTGCTTGCTAATCAGGATGGAAATGAAAAGAAGTTGGTTGTCAACCAGGACTCTTTCATCCAGGAAAGTATTAGTATCAGGCAATTTAACAACAAAAGGAAACCAGATTGCACCTTGAGGAAGAAAGAAATAACCTGCTAGCCAGGAAGAATAGAGGAACATAGATTTTGCCAAATAAGCTTTAAAAAAAAAAAAAAGATACTAATAATTAAGAGGGCCTGTGAGTGAAGCTCGTGAGGACAGAACTGTGATGTTTCCTGTTAGTAAATACAAAGAATAGACGTTAATAGGGCTCCTGGGGAAAGCGATAGCTTGGGAATAGCCTTGGGAAGAAAGACAAACATACACAGAGGATGCAAAAACAGTGTGAAAAGTGATTCATGGGGACTCGGTGCTATTCCTAATTGTTAAGGCTTTATTGTATTAATGCATTCCTACAAACTGAACAAAGACTGTTGATTTCAAAGCGGTTTGAATTGCATGCCTGGAGCTGGCCAAGGCTGCGGGGGACACCTGCCGGGGTGGGCAGAGCAGCACCCCACCAGGAGCAAACCAGAAAAAGTTTGGATGAAGGTTAAGGCGTGTGCAGATAGCTGGGAGATCCCGGTGACTTACTCTAGATATCTGATGCAAGCCCTCTTTTAAATATTACGTTAGCACATGTAAAAGTACGACCGTGCTTAACGTGACTTGAGATGAAATGTGTGTTAACTTCCAGCTATGGGATTAAGGGACTACAGCGCTCGGAGAACTCCCACCAAAGAGCCAGTCCAGTTTATGGCTTTGCTGGTATTTGTTTCTGTCTCTGCAGACTTGAGCTTTTTTAGCCATGTTTTATGGGCCTTCTAAATTTGAAGGTGCCAGGACCACCACAGGCCAGATTAAAAATCACTTCCAAAGAGGAAGAGCTCTGTATTTAGAGAAGCAGCTCCTAATCCAGTGCAAAACCACTGTGGAGCCTTGCTCGGTCTCAGCGTGCCAGGGTGACCAGCACTGGGACTTGGCGGGATCCCTGCCTTTGGGTCTGATCTGGATTCTGCATTTTTTGAGTTCTTGGACTCGTGCTCCTCAGCCATGTTTATCCTCATGCTACACTGAATTTTCATTGCCAACACGGTTTATGTAACGGACTGCAGAATTCATTTCTGCAATGACATGGAAGCTCTCAAGGAGATATCGGGAAAATCTGCCTTTGTGGAGTTCATTTCTGCTGTATTACAGCATGCGAGCTAGAAATCAGAACCTTACTTACTCCTTGCCATGTCATTCAGGCATGAGCTCCTTAGGAAAACGGAAGCTTTTTGTGGTCGTTAGTTGAGATTTTGAGTATTAACCTCCATGACAACTTTAAACAATTTCTTACTTTTTTACCTGTGTTGCCAATTGACTTCTATGAGCTAACTAGCAAGAAAAATCAGGATAGCACATACTGCTAATAAATTTTGGAGATTAAAGGCACGTGAATAATATTTAGTCCAGTTGTCTTGAACAAAATAGCATATTCAGATAGAAGTAGATGTAATATTTTGGAAGCTTTCAGTGATTTGGAAGTTTGTTCATTAGTAATGGTATGTTTAGGAAAGCAAAGGACCTGTCTTGGCAAGTAATCTGTAAGTAAAGACACATGCCAACAGCTGGGGAAAAGTTCTCGGGGTGGGAGGGAAGTGATTCAGGATTGTACCCTAGAGTACAATCTTCTCTGCTTTGTCTAGTCTGATTACAAATGATTCGAGTAATGAAGTTTCTACTATTACTCCTGGGAAAAATCTGTGGTTTTATGTTACTCGTGACTTGGGCTATTCTTTAAACTGGGGAGTAAGGAATGTTCATCATTCATATTTTATTAGTGTTCTCTGAACTTTCAACATTTACATTGAAAAGCGTGAAAAGAAAAACACTGGGAAATTGTTTTCAGGAATAATGCCACTGAGACACACATGTGCATTCGTAACATGCATGCACTAACCCCTTGCATATGTTGATGCACTTGTCTGTTCAGACCCTGTAGATACAGTTGTTACTCCTGCCTGGGGATTTTAAAATCAAAGTGAGGCAACCAAACAAAAACTGACTCAAATGCAGCATAATTCCCACCTGCCCCATTTGTAACTCCTTCTGAAGCTTGCTAGGAAATTCAGCAGGTCAGAAAAGGTGTCCTCTTTTCCCCCCAACATTTGCATCCATTTTCATGCCTCAGTTTGAATAACTGATGGAAAAAGCAGTGGCTAGATCAACATCCACCAAACCTCCTACAAGGAGCAGCCCTCTTTTCTGCTGTATCTGATTGTGGGTCGGTTCCCAGAAGGGTGCTTCAACTAGCGAATATCCCAACATTGGGATATTTGAACCCAACATGGGTTCAGGGCTCAGTTTAAAAATACTAATGACATCTCTCTCTTGAAAATCATGTCTGTTAGTAAAGTCTCCCTGTACCTCTCTGAACCTGTCTTTGCCAGGTGTGGAAGCAGCATATGGAAGCTAAGAAGGTTGGAAGGAATCATGAGCAGGAAGGTCCCATCCCAGAATGACTCCCCAGCCTCATCTGTGGGTGCAACAATTAAAATAAACACCCTGGCCACCTTTATTTTAAGGATGATCTCTTCCCAGCATTAGTTGCCTTGCACTCCAGCTCTTGGTACTGGAACCAAGAAGAATGCAGCACTTTGGAACCACTTGCTTCCACAAAGCTGTCCCCTTTTTCCTCTCTTTTCTGTCCTTATTTAGGTGACCTGGTTGGAGTTTGGACAAGAATATCTGTGTGCTCCAGCTGCAGACTGGGGGAAGCTGGGAAGGCATGTTGTCAGAGTATGGCTGTAGGCTTGCTTTTCTCTTGCGCTTTTTCTTCAAAAACAGGGTGATGGCCCAGATGGACCTCAGAGCTGCCCTCTATGTCCATCCAAATGTACAGTGGCAAATACAAACCATCCCAGTATATGTGGCTCCTTCCCAGTGGGCTTAAGTAACTGGTTTGGCTGATTTCCTTCGTTGTAGCTTCTCTCTTGTTGGGGCAGCTGAATTAAAACAAATATGTTAAATATCACGCTGCTTACCACATAACTGACGATGTGGCATACATTCGTGCTTTTGGGGAACAGCAAAGGATACACACAAGTGAGTGAGAAATGCTCTGTTAGCAGGTTTGATGAGCTGCTGTCTTCCTGTTTGGCACAAGAAGAGCGAAGTCCTGGAGGCACTCAGCCTGCTGGAATGAACTGCTGTGTTAGCTTTTTGTTATGGCTGATCAGCTTGTTTCCAGCTCGGACATTGAGAAACAACTTTGTTTCTTGTTTTTTAAAATAGGCAATCTTGCCAGAGCTTTTATTTCTCTTCTACAGAGTCTCTTTTCACCCCTCTGATTTCTTTCTGTGCTCCTACTTTTCTGAGCAGCATGCTATTATCTTTCCTTGCCTTACATTGAATTGCCTATAGGCTAGCAGCCCTTCACATAGCTCAGAGGTGGCAGAGCTGACCTCTACGTAATTAACTCAACAGGTCCAAGTTCCATAAGGCATCTTTGCTTTAGAGGACATAAGAAAGATAAACACTCTGAAAAATAAAGTCAGTCGTAGGAATTGGAGAAGAGGCACTGAGCAGGAAAAGCAGTAAAGCAGTGCTGCTCAGCTCTCTGATTTACAGGAAAGGATTGCTGACGTGTCAACCTGAATTGATAATCACAATTTCAAGTTGAAATGTGACTGCATTTCAGTTTTTAAACAAAACAAAAAAAAAAAATCAAATTTGAATTGCTTGCCCAAAATTTCTTGGGAGAAAAAGCAGCCTGCTCTAGCACCAATATAGTTGGTTATACATCTTTACAGAGACCCCAAAAGAACAAAGTGTTTATGACCTTCAGCTGGACATACACGAAGGTTTATGGCCCCTGAAAAGCTCGAGCGACAAAGATACATTGGGTCCCCCAAAAATACACTGCAGAGATAGTAACATGGCCAGGTAAGCATAATGCCTCTGGCTTCATGGATTTGCTTGAGTAAAGTTAAAAATACATTTAAATGTCCTGCTGGGTCAGGGCTTGAGTGAGGAGATGCAATTTGTTCTGCGGTCTGATGACACACCATCAAAACCGGGACCATCTCAGGCGGTGGTCAGCTGACACCGAGCCAGCTGATGATGTCAAGTTTAAATATGAGCGCTATTGTGCAAAATCCAGTGAATGTGAGAGCTGATGAGTCAAGTCAGATCTGACAGCTGAAAGTGAGAAATGCTCCCTTGTGCTTTTGCAACTGTTAATCTTTTATTTATACAGAGTGTAAACTCCTACGAGCAGGAA
>NW_009209760.1:48185-52327 GCF_000690835.1 Fulmarus glacialis
GTTCTTTATTAGTACAGGACTTAGCACAGCAGTGGCCCTGGCTAGGACAGCCTGGGCTTGCTGTAATACAGGTATCTAATATTGGGGTTTTCTGGGCTTGTGTGACCCCCTAGGTTTTGTCAGATAAGGCAGAATTCTTGAAAGAAACCTTTCCATAGTAACTGGTTTTGGGAAAACATCATTTGATAAAAATTTCCAGGATGGAATTTCTGCTTCAAATCAGAAAGAGGGCAAGCCCACAGTCTGTTGTGGTTATGGTCTTTATGTGAGATGCAAAAGCATGGTAGAGGAAGGACCTATGGGTCATCCCATATTTCAAGCGATTACCTCAACTCCCAGGCAGTTCCTCACTCCCTGCTTTGCTCTCTGTCCTCTCCCTTCACAGGTACCCACCTCTTCTGAAGTCTTAACTTCATTTTATTGCAGACAAGCTGCTTTGTCAAAGTCTGAGAAAGTTTTATGGCAGAGAAAAAATGTTTCTTGGGCAAACCTGACAATATAAGAAGAGCAAAACCCATTTGCTCTTTGGTGCAGGCACCGTCTGTACTCGCGTACCAGATGATGCAGGGTTGGGTGCAGTCAAGGTGAAGGGAAGTATTTATCTGCATCATTGGTTCATTTTTGTAGGTTCCTTCTGCAGCGGTTGAAAAAGTTGAAAGCAGAGATTCCTTCCTTCATGTCAGATCTTAAATTGGTGGGGAAAATACTCAAGCTCAAAGACAGAAGGGTCAAGTCCAGCATTTCACAACAGGTTCTGGCTGAAACAAAAACAAGACGTTCTCACCTTGCCCGTGTCTATCTTCCCACTTGGAGCTGGACTTTTTTTTTCTTTTTTTAGCTACAGTGTGAACTCTCCTGGGGTGGGACGATGGGGTATTTTGAATGGTAGCTGTTGCTGTGCTGCCTAAAATGAGCAGTATAAGAATAGCCTGCTCCCCAAAATATAAGTGGTCTTTGAGTTCCAAGTCTTATAAAAGCTCTTTTGCCTGTGGAGCACATGCCAGATGGAAAGTGCCCCTCTGATTTCCTCCAAACACGCGTGCAGCTGTTACTGCTTCCCCCTTTTTTTTCCTCATGAAATTTTTAGACCTCACCTGTTGACACATGCATTATAGGGTTGGGGGTTTTTTTGTGTGTGTGTGTAGTTTTTTTTCTCCCTTGTTCTCCTAAAGGAAAATGACTTGAGATGTTTTGGAGAAATGACATAGGGCAGAAGCTGTGAAAATACCTTTGACATACTTTTAAGGGTGGGAAATTTCAGATACCGGCAAGCCTTTGTGCCCACAATACAGTGCCTGGCTGGAAAGAGTCTTTGTTTATAGCTTGTTTTATTTTGTGAGACAGAAGCTGGAAACTGCCCAGGTCTTAGGGGGAATACCAAGCATTTAGCTTGGACAGAAATAGAGCCGCAGCTTAGGACACACTGAAACAAATGGAAGACAAAGTGATGACCCAGATCCAAGTTATTAAGGGTAAATACATATTGACAAGATTGAGGATTAGGTAGAAGGTACTTACACAATGAAGGAACTGTCTACGCTTTGTGCACTGAATAAAGTTTACGCTGTAATCTGGGGCTTTCTCAGAGTAGTCGATTTTTCATTAAAAAGAAGATAACCAGCTCAAAGGAAAAAAACCCTACTTCTCTCTCCCAGCACCCACTGTATTGTGAATGCAACGTGACCGGTGCACCAAAACGTCACGATAAATCTGGCAGGAAGATGCCCGTGCTGCTCCAGTGCGACAGCCGGGCTTGTACCACGTAAGGATCTGGCTCATGGCGATGTCATAGCTTACATATGTCTCCTTCTTTGCAGGAGTCTTCATTACTCAGTTCACCTTGAAGTGCCCCTTTTACTGTGACTCGCAGCCCTGTCTGCTCATAGGCTTAACAGATCCTTCTGTGTCTGGTGATGCTATTAAGAATGACCCAGGAAAGAGGAAAAATAGAGGTTCCTAAAATAGGGGTTGAAGGAGGACAAAAGATTTTCATTAACTGTTTTAAGAGCATGAGCCCTGTGTGAATGTGGTAATAGAAAAAACCAGGGGGTTAGGAAGCAGGTGGAAAAATATTCTCAAAGGAAAAGACGATTGTGGCTGAGCTAATCTTTTCGCATCTCTTAGCTGGCTGATACCTCTAGCTGAATGCAAAGACTGAGCGTTTAGCAAATTAATATTACTCAGTTCAGCTGCTGGTTGATGCTCATCATTTTCTTTTAATGGGTTGTACAGACCCACTACCACCATCAGCGGTGTGATGCAGCATGCACTGAGCACGTGCTCTGCGTCCCTGTTGCACCTGGATGACGAGGTGTACTTTTATTTGGATATCAGTGCAGCTTGCTATCATGGCACATGACAGTCATGGCTCATAAAACATGTCAACAAAAACCTGATTCTTGCAACTCAAATAAACTATCATTTCCCTGCGGAAAGCCATATTGGGGAATATTTTTGAGGGGGCTCTAAACATACATCATTTGCTTAGGTAAAGCCTAGTCTTTTGGAAATGGTGTCAGATAAGAGCTAGGAAACCTCAATTCTTTCTCAGCTGGATTAGCTGACAATATCCTAGGTCAAGAAGCACGTTGGTTTAGAGAAAGCCTCATGGCATTGTTAGGGCTATATTTAAGACTGTTTAAATGCTTAAGGATGCAGACAGATCCTTAGGTGCTTCTGAAAATCCCAACAGGCATCCTTAGAAGAGGTGTACAAATACCTCAGTGTTTTGTTTGCCTGTTGGGTCTGGGAAAAAGGAAAGAACAAGGGAAAACTCTTCACCTTGTGCCATGCAAACCTAATGTTGTTCCAGTTTCCAGCAACGCAGAAAGACCAAAGATTATGTGCTCTAGAGCAGAAACAGAGCATTTGACCCAAAGTAAAAAAATCTTCCTTCAGGCTGAAGTGATGCTTTATTTATACTTTAGTGTTGTTTTTTTTTTTTTAATGGAGAGATTTAGTTTTTAGTAATATTGAAGCAAAACTTGAAACGTTTCTGAAGTGAAAAATTGCCTAGAGATGAATTTTGTTGTGGTACTCTTTGCTTTTTTCCTGACAATTTTTTGCATCAGCATTTAAACTGTCTTTATGAAATCTGAAGTCTTATTCCACCAGTTTCTCTCACATGCTCCAGAGTACATTAGATCTTAGTTTTAAGTTCTCATTATTGTTTTCATGATACTGAATTATTGTCGTTCTGAAGACCCACAAACCTCTAGAAAAAGGGGACTGAGATCTTAAAGGTGAATTTCCAAAACTGAATTTGTCGCAGAATGACCCCACCTGACTCTCTCTGCTGACATTAATTCCCAAATAGCACCGCCTCTCCAAGCAGTTTTTCCTTATTTAATATTTCCTTGCATTTCCTCTTTATTCATCAAATATCCTTCAGAATTTGGCCTATGACTTTTAAGCTCTTCATGCTTTAAATTGCTGGATAGATATAGCTTGGGGGCATCTGGCATTTGAAATTTGATTTATTAGCTGTCCCCCAAAGGTTCGCCTCCATTTGCAAGTAGCTCCGTGCCCGGGGATGAAGTGTTCTGGAGGTTGCAGCACTATGGGACACGGAGCTATTTTCATACCCACAATCAGAGGGTGTTTTCACAGGAGAGTGAGCAGGAAGTTATTGTTGCAGCTTACCTTGAATAGACAAAGGGGAAATCACCAGCAATCCCAGCACAAGCTCCTCCAACATCCAACTGTTGCAGGAGCTTCTGGGGCTTAAAACACATAGGTCTGCTCTATTGTTCCTCAGTTTTCTATAGCCCTTGCTTGTTTAAAAATGATTTAGAAAGCCTGCTAGTACAGAGCCAGGCTTTGTGGTCTTCTTTGTGTGTGTTATTTCAAACTTGACTCTCTTCAAGTTGTGAGGATTTTAAAAAAAAAAAAAAAAAATCCATCATTATTTTCTTACTTGAGGGGAGGGGTTTTTGTTGTTGTTGTTTCAGTTTTTAGTCAGCTTCCTGTATTTACTTTTCAGCCCGCCCCGGTGGTGTGCTGACTTCTGGTGTTTACTGGGTTTAGCAGCTGCAAACCTCCAGGAAGGTCTTACCAGCTCTTCCTGCGTGTTTCTGAACCCCCATACCCACTTCCACCCCAGAGCTGCGAGGGGGAAAGCATGTGAGCTCCGGCTCCCCCTT
>NW_009209760.1:52358-66950 GCF_000690835.1 Fulmarus glacialis
TTTCCCTACTGGCCTTGATTAAGTCCATAAAAGCATATTGGAAGCAGTGGGTTCACCACCTTCCTGGAAAAAACTCGAAGTCCTTTCAGACAGATACCTGAAACTAGAGATATTCATGCCGAGTGAGACAGTCTGGGTTTATCGTGTACAACATCTGCTTGATAACTGCCTGATGATTTCAACACTGAAATCACAAAGAACGTTGAAGTGAGTTGTAAAGGGCTGTCCTCAGCACCGCCACATCCCAAATATCCTTTTGGTACAGCCTGCAGATAGCAGAATCTGCCGAACGTGGACTCGTTCACTTGAAGGATTTTTTTTTTAGACGCACTTTTCCTTTCCTTCTGTAAAAATGAAGTTGTCGCAGTGCCTTTCCTGGGCACAGACACGTGTGTGTGACCTCGCTCTGACAGGCACAGAAGGCAAGACAAATTTTCCCTGCGAGACGGGATTCCCGAGTGCCGCCAGGAGCCCGTGCGGAGGCAGGCACTGCGCATGCACAGCCCAACACCTTCCCGTGTTCGGCCGCAGCGCTCCTCACCTGCGATTTATTCCTTGATCGGGACAGCGCGGTGGGTGCTGATGCTACCGCGTATTTAAAGCTGGACCCAAAAGGCATTTATTTCCTGCGCTGCTCTGGGGGAGCAGAAGTTTTGCCAGTCTGGGTGATTTAAAGGATGTAAAGCAACTCCGAGTCCTATTATAAAAGCAGCAAGAAAAAAAAAAAGAGCAGTTTGCATTGTCTCTGCGTGGATGCCTCTTTTGCTGGGGAAGCAGCACCACCTACCACCTCCTCCCACCCTCCGGCTGACAGCGGGGGGGTTACCCAATGGCTTGGCTGAGCTGGGGGCTGATATTGCCATACTTGGCTCACATCCTCCTGGTAGTACTTTCTTTACAGTTAAAATTACTCTTTCTGAGATGTAAGCAAATTCCTTTAGCGTTTTTGAAAGTGGTGAGCAAACATACGGGATAGGATTTTCAGGGAAAAAACCCTAAAATTTAGGCTAGATTTATATTTCTGTCATTTTAAATGATGCCAGCATAGCTAAAGGGATAACCTACTCCCATTCACCTGAAACAGCATAAGAGTGTTTTTATCGAGATAGCTTATTCCAGTTTGTAGAAGCAAAATAAAAGACATTGCTGTAACTGTAAAGGATTTTCATCGTTTTTTCTGTGGCTGGGGGCAAAAGCCATACTCGTTCCCTGTACGGTTATGCTTGCAAAGCGCTGAAGGCTAAGAGGCCTGAGGCAATAGGTCACCGCGTTACTGAAATGCCCTTAGGTGCCATCAAAAGTTTTATTTCCCGAATTTCCTTGTGTTTACTGAAGGGTGCGAACAACCAGCAAAAGCAGTGTTAAAGCGCTGCGTCTCTGGAAGACATGAGGGATGAGTGTCATCAAACAAAACCAGGAAAGAGGGAGAGGAAGGGCAGCGTTGCGAAGGACAGGAAGGTGGATATTAAAAACAAGGAAAGCATAAGAAGGATGGACACAGACTGAAATAGCACACGTGAGAAAACTCTCCCAGCAGCAGCTACGAACTGTCTTAAAGACGGGGGCAGGAGGAAGAGGGAGTGAAAAACTGGCATGAGAGCCTTCGTTTAGTCCCCATGCAGAACCAGCTAAGAAGAACAAAAATGGAAACCTTTCGCTATAAAAACCTGAAAGTTAAAGTTCTTCTGCAGCAGAACTGAGACAGAAAAGAGGTAGAGAGAAAGTTATTGTGAGACATCGTAGCTTGTTACCTCCTATGCCTGCAGGTATTCTGGGGTCTGAAGTTTCTGTGCCTTGGAGGCTTTTCTTTTATTGCTGACAGCAAGGAATTTAGAAAATACACAAGATGCCACATTAGTTAAGTTTTTGTTTTATCTTTTTGGCTGTGTTTTTGTTTCTTTTTTAACAGTTTCATCAAAAGGGGCAAGGGAGGGGAATCAGGTGACACGAAGAAGTCATCAAATTGCTTGCCTTTGGTTTCTTATCAGAATCACATAATTAAGCTATCTTATTACTAAAACATTTCAGGGCTGGACCCTATGTGTTCTAGGCAGTTATGCTTTGCAAAGAATTAAATAAACTGCTGATTTTGCAGGGTGAAATTAAAATGCTAGGCGCAGCCCAAGTATGTAGAAGTGAGAGAGATTTGGATTTTTCTCAGTAGAAGGCAAAATGTAAATAGCTTTATAGAAATTCTCTGGAGGGTATAAATCTACCTATTGAAAGGTTTCTCTTAATTTCCCTTTGAGATCTAGGTTTGGATTAATTTTAATGTTTATCAGAGCAGTGATATTTGGATTGTTTCTCCTTTTTAATAGCTTTGATTACTATTTTTTTTAATCATTCACTCGTAAATCCACCAATCTGGGACCATTATACATTGCACTTTGGCTCAGGACCATAGAAAACAATGGCTTAAATCCCATACATGCTTTGGCATCTGCTCAATAACTAGTACATTCATTTATGCTAAATTTACTTCTGTTTTCAATATTTCCAGTGTGCCCTAACCCTTTTGACCTACAATCTGCTGTAAATCCCTTTTACTACTCACTGACACGTGACTTTATAAATCATGCACAAGGCACTAAGATGATCCTATAACTGAACCCGGTATTTAGACTACAATTGAAAGGTCATAATTCTGGGCATGTTTAAAAGGCAGAGCTTGCAACAGCAGTTAGCACATGATTCAATCTTTGACCTTAAAAGCAAGAGGAAACCAAGGTTCCTGCTCCCCCTATTACTACGCACACATCATTTTATTTAAAATAGTGCATTCAGCAGGTAGATGAAGCAATTTGAATTATTCGTTCCCCAGAACCCCCATCTTGGAAATATCTGACACCAGAAAATGGTGCAATGCTCTGAAACTCAGAGGAGTCCCCAGGTGTATAGATTCAGCTGCTCCCTGAATCCTTTCCCGGAGGAGGGAGAGGCTCCATGCATTTTCTTACCATATTTTGCTCACTGGAAACCTCAGATATTTTGCTACAAGTGGAGCAAAACTGCAAATCTGAGGCACTGTATCCCTGAGGCAAGATCTCCTTGCGATTGCGACTGTTTTGTATGAAACCGCTCATCAAAGCATCTTAGAGATTTGGGGTAAAATAGGTGAGTTCAGCTTCCCGTTGGAATCAATGGAAAGGTCCTTGTTAGCTGCCTCGTATCCATTCACACATCAAAGCCTATCCTAAAGATTTTTCCCTGTTATACTATTGAGTAGGACTCATTTTGTTGCCTGTCTATAAGGCAGCTAATGTAAGTCCGGTCGGGGGTAGATTGGAAGTGCCTGTTTATCTTTGTGGACTCTAAAAGGAGACACCTGAGGAGAAGACTCAAGTGGAGATATTTCAAATGTAGACACCTACAGTTAGGGAAGATGAATCCACCTTTTATGCCTGAGGCACATCCAGCAATGTCAACTGAATCCTGCTATTGATCAGTGCTCAGCACCCTTGTGTAGGCTTTCTCTCTTGCTATGTGGACATAGTCCCAGTGACTTCAGCTGGTGCTGGATGTGACCACAGGTTTTTGCAGGTCTGAACTTGCAATTTCATCCAGTCTCTGTTTTCTCTGCTCATCTGGTGGCTTGTTCCATCATTCCCAACCAGGTGAGAGGCTGATCGCTTCCAGAAACTGGTTTGTTATCAGTGCAAGAATATGACGTGTGTGTGTGAAAAACTATCCTAGAGCAAACTCATCCGTGAACAGAAAGAGCATGTAATTCTGTGAGTAAAAAATACTGGTAGTGCTCTTCCCATCAACCACTTAGCAAGGCTGTTATTTACCACTTGCCTTGCCTAGTACCCAATAAAAGTTTGACTTGCTTTTCATGCCCGCAGTTACGGCAGCACTTACATTCACTCTTCAGGGGAAGTAGACTACAATCTTGTAGGTAAATAAAAAGGAAACCCAATCCGGTTGCAAAAAAAAAAAAATGGCTATAGAAACAAAACAAACATACTAAACCTCTAAAAATTCAGAGCTTTTCTCTTGGCAACTTTTGAAATAACAGACTACTGCTCATAACATTGCATAACATGAGAGAACATTACTCACTATGAAGTGATGTAATGTGACATCTGGTATTTGGAAACTTCAGCTATACACTAACTATATGTTGCTTTGACTTGTTAAAGTAGTTGCAAGATACTCTGTGCGTGGAAAGCATGTGTGTCAACACAGCCAATGCACAGCTCTCATGGGGACTGCATACCTTCTACTGGCACAGGCTTTTGTCTTCTTTTCTTGCCCAGTTTCATCCGATTTCCAGTTACAGTCGTCGTGCAGATGCATCTCTGCTGAAAGCCATGGCAGTTAGAGTTAGAAGAAGCAAACGGTAGCGCATCAGAAGATCGGTGCAGGGCATGGCCTCTTACAGCAGACTATCCTTTTCATGTATGGGAATTGCAGCATGTAGAAATAATTCATATATTCTTCATCTACGTTATCAGTTTCATAGATAGGCTATTTTAAGGCATATCTTAAAGTTTTGACAAATGCTTTACATGATATCCCCCAGGCAGTGCCTGGCCACACAGATTTCCCTGATTGCTCACCCTAAGAGGCACAAGGACCATGTTTACCCTGTGCCATACAATTTAATTTTGTTTTAATTTAATTGTAATTTAAGAGCAACCTGCAAGTCCAGATACACTTACTTGCCTTTCTGCAAACCTGCAAGTTTAACATCCAGTCCACAGGCTGCTCATGAGACACACTCATGTACAGAAGCTGGTGGGAAGCTGGGGTCAAAGACAAGACATGATGGAAATATAGCTGGGACTTTCCAAAGTGTTCACACTAGGCTAAGCATTCCCACCGAAAGCACTAGGACAGCAATGAAACCGGAGCTGGCTTTGCAGAAATAAGAGCTCTGTGTTCTTGCAGCGCTCGCTCCCTGCCCCGCTGCCTCAGTCTGCACCACCCCTCCTGCTCCTCCATCGCTTTGACTGATTTCCCCTATGAAACGTGAGCTGAGGATTTCCCATCTTCTATTTTTATTCGAGGTTTGGATCACACTGAGTTTCCAGAAAGCTTTAACTCCCAGCCTGTATTACAAATACCTTTCACGCTCTCTTCTCACCTTCTCCCCTCCCACCCAAATCATTTTTATCATCTCTCTCTCGCTTAGAGAGAGAGATCCTGTTTCTGCGTTGACCCCAAGTGAGCGCGGCTGGCCCAGCTCCTCCGGGTCCTGCAACAGCCGCGTGAATTGCTGAGGGTCCAGCTGACCGCTGCAGACCTTTTACCTCTGCTTGTGTTTGTTGGTTTGTCACTCGGGCACCGCTGGTAAGGTAACACCCCGCTAACAACTGCACAGCACGGACTTCAGGAAAACTGCTTTTAGCGCTTTGCCTGTCCTTCACCTACCACCTTAAAGACTGGGAGGAAGAGGAAAAGAAAAAGCAGGAAGAAAAGTCCCTGTTAACATTCACTTTACACCCTTCTGCTTGTTTGACGAAGTGTGCACCCTGAAGGGCATAAACCCAAACACAACCTGCTGCTATTCAGCCAAACCCAGGTACCGTGGGACAAAGTTTTAGGACAATGAGGCTGGAATTGGTGCGGGTTTAAAAGGCTCCTTCCTGCATGCCAAAATTTCATGTTATTAGCAGGATAGTTTTAGTGGCATGTCTGAAGGGAATGTGGCCCAAATGTAGGATGACAAAGTTGTCCTTCTTGTCCTTTCCCATGCAGCCTATTGCCAACGGCTGTTACCAAAAATCCTGAGTCCATGGCATATCATGCCGTTGGATTTAGTGACCATCAGATCGTCCCCAGTTTCTTGAAGCATTCAAAGCTTGTGTGTGTTTTTTTTTCCTAATATTTCCATATTCATGCTTTCTCCCTTACAAAAGATAATTTGTAAACATCACAAAAAAGCTATGTACGTTCACACAGGCTTTGATATAAAACCAATAATAAATCACTTCAGGTTATAAGAGACTTTCCTTTTCTTCTCAGAAATTAATTACTTGAAAATAAGAAGTATCTTCTTAGTATCTGCGTTAAGTGACATGTCAACAAAGGAGCTCTTTTCTCTCATCAGCAGATTATGGCACTGTTTAACATGCTCTTCAAGAGCTGTTAATTAATATGGACGCCTTGTGTTTTCATTAGTTATAAATAGCTTAAGTGGGTGGTAGGCAGTCGGTTCTTCCTTGCCACATAACTTTTATGTGTAAACTGCTGCACAGTAAGTATTTAGTATATGATTCATAGGAAGCACCACAGTGAAGACTTGTAATAGAATAGATAAAAAACAAACAAGCAAACTCCTCAGAGGTGTAAAATGCCTAGCAGGTCACCTGCTTTATTTCCCTACTGACAGTGCTGGATTGTTCGCTGTGATATTGCCTTCTGGAAATTACTGCCTAATAAACTTCATTAAAAAGGAGTATTTCCAGGGATTAATCCAAGTGTTTATCTTAATATTTGCTGCAGAAATTAAAAAAAAACCAACCAAACAAACAAAAAAACCCAAGCAGAAAGTTTGTAGTACTGCACATTGGGAGACTGCGAAGAGCAGTGAGGTCTGAGATGTACTGGTTTGCCATGTCTTTCCTCTCCTTTTTTTTTTTCCTTTTTTTATTTGAAATTGTTCATTTTGGTTATGGGCTTTCTCTGAATGCATATCTTGAAATAATCCGCCCACCTTGGGACTTTAGGATCAGTTTACGATTGGTGATAACAACGATATCTAATTCAGGATATTTCCTAGGGTAAATCCATAAGGATTTAAACTGGAATTCATTTCATGCTTACAGCGCGGTTTTTCTCTGTCCCTTCCATTCAGATCAAAGTCAGTATATAATTCATTCTTGATCTCTGACTCACCTGTAAAGGAAAAGAGAATGAGATCAGCGCTCTTGCAGAAAAAGGGTAGTGAATTCTCTGTATTTAATTTGTATTACTTGAATACACAGAAGATTCAGATTTTTTACTATCTATCTGTTATTTCCAGTGAAAGTATCATAACGGGGGAGAATGAAGAGATTACTTTACATGCAGGATAGAAGAAAAAGAAGAAATAATTATTGCAAATACCTCATTGTGTCCTCTAAATATGAACACTGTCATTAACGGAAAATGTTTTGTTAATGAAGGTATTTTGCAGAAAAAACAATGACTTGAAACTCCATTCTAGAACGTTTTCCCCATTCTAATATGAATGATCTGTCCAGCACATTGCACTTCACGAACATCCCGGTCACCACGTATGCGCACGCTCACGTTAGTGCTCTCGCGTACGGGAGGGCAGAGGGGTTGTGCTGCAATTGTGCGCTGCCTGCTCGCAGCTCCTAACAGCGCTGGGGAGAGACTGACTGCAGGTGAGGCAGAACCGCAGTGTCCGCTGCCTCCAGGCAACTCCCAAATAGCTGAAACTATGCCAGCAAACATGCTGGGATTGGAGTTGTGAGAAAAATGACTTAATGCAGTCAAAATTAATCAGAGGGGGAAGGGATGGCAGGTGAGAGAGAAGGAAAACTTTCATTGGCAGCCTTTGAACCTAAAATTATTCTTAAAGTCATTGTCTGGGGGCAAAGGAGGGTGAACTTTAGCACTTTGCCTAAAGAAATCCAAGAAAAATGTTCTCTGGATGCCCCTTTGAATTGTCGGATCAGGTCCGCAGAGGTGTTTACGTGCTTTGTGGAGCTCCATGAGAGCTGGACACCTCGAGTCTCCTCATCGTGGTGAAGCGTAGAGGTCAGCGGAGGAGAGGGGTGCAGTGTATGGAGCATAGGGTGGGAGTTACAAGAAAGGAGCCTGGAAACAAAGAGGGGAAGCAGAAATCCAGAGCTCTGACAGTCACTTGGACTGAGGCTGGGAAGTCATACATAATCCTTTTGAAGACTAGCCTTCCAAAGAAGCCATTGTTTGAGTCCTGGCATGATTTGTGCCTGTACTCACTATGGAAGAGTTTCTCTAATCATTTGAGGTCATGAGACTGTGATTTAATTACTGTGAATTCCACTGCTAAATAGTATTGAAGTACCAAGGGGGAGAAGATAGCACAGCTGACAGCGTGCAGTCTTAAACCTCTCCATGTCTATACGTATCTGCGTTCTTGCAAAGAGTTTGAGAAGATTTTTCTTCCTCAAAACACAGGTTCATATTGAGACAGTCACTGAAAGTGGAAACCAAACCAGCTCTTTGGGAAAACATTTTTAAGGAATGCTGCCAACTAGTATCTACTGGCCCTTGCTTAGTAGGTGATTTTTTTGACATGCACCGAGAGGGTGTTTTAATTAACATTTCAAAAAAAAAAAAAACCAAACCAGAGGAAAGAAAGATTTTTCATCTTTTAGAAGGTCAAAAGGTATTCAGATATTATAGAAATGGATATAGTGCAAGAGCCTAAAGAGACAGAGAGGCATGTCAAAACACTTAGATACCACATCCCCTTAGAGTAGCTATTTTCTTTCTGTTATCATGTTAAATAGAGGTATCGTAGAAATTAATCTCCTGTTCAGACATGCTCAAAAGATAAGGCAGAAGTGGTGGTAGGTACTTCTTGTTCAGCGTGCCTTTGCTACATTTGGCCAAAGTAAAGGGGGTGCTTAAAATAAACAGTTGTATGATTATTTTGTAATGTGTTACCCCGTTGCAATCAGCCCTACAAATGGATGTCATCACTTTTTATGAAGATATGGCATTCACAAGTGTGAAAGGTTAATGAGATTGTTCTTTAGCCAGGCACAATGCAGGGCATCTCATATCTTCTGTCTTGGAAGTGATAAAAGGAGAAAGCTTGCAATGGGAAAACCTTTTAAACTCCAGTTCTTGTACTTCTCCGTAGCAGAGACCATCAGTCACGCTGAACTTTACTGAGAGCTCCCTAATGCACTTCACTTGAACTTTTAAACTGCTCAAGTCAGCTTTTGTTCAA
This sequence comes from Fulmarus glacialis, assembly GCF_000690835.1. Classification (NCBI taxonomy): domain Eukaryota; kingdom Metazoa; phylum Chordata; class Aves; order Procellariiformes; family Procellariidae; genus Fulmarus; species Fulmarus glacialis. The sequence goes on from NW_009209760.1 coordinate 61,255, forward strand.
GCTGGGACCCCCAGATCAAACTGGTTTTATATGAAAGAGATTGGTTTACCACAGGGAATGTCATCCGTTTTACTGAACTTGCTTCAGAGCCAGCCTGCACATAAAGAAATAACCAGTTTTACTGTGCACAAAAACTGCCTTACGCCAAACTCTGAGTGTGCCTGCACACATGTGACCCCCACACGTGTGCTCCCGTTTGTGGGCTGGATGGACGCTGCCTGGCCAATCAGCTCCTCAACACAAAAAAGGCAAAAAATACGTACAAAGTAAAAATTCCTCTCTTCCTCTTTCAGTGACCAAAAAGGCATGGTAAAGCTCTGTCAAATACGAAAATTAAAATGAGTTTATTATATTCAGGCTTGTATTGGATACAAGATGATAATAATAATAATGCAATGCTGTTAAGTGTGAATTTTTCTTTTAAGCGGTTGTGGGAGATGCTCTAAGCTGAACGATGAGCCTACTGTAAGTAAAAATTGAGCCCAGCTCCCAAACTCTTACAAAGAACCTGCACACCTACAGGAAAGAATTTTTATAAAGCTGAATATGTGACAAGAGACTTTCGACAGCTCAAATGCTCTTATAAGTGCTGAAAATAGATAATTTTCCAAATATATTTCCCCATCCAAGGCAGTACATCTGTTTAAACAGCTGAGGGTATAAAGGGCTTGCAAATAAAATGTTAAGTTTGCAGGTGTCTATGACTGAAGGTGATTCAAAGGTTAGAACACAAGAATAGAAACAAGAATAGCTGGGCTCTAATCCTACAGGTGCCATGGTGGTTTCACCTGCAGACCTACTGCCATTTCTTCAGGGGAATGTTTTAGACCTGTCCTTCCTATCCTAGTTGATCTTTTCTTATCTCCTTTTCCACCTCGTATCGGCACCAGTAGCCATTTCAGTTGTGCCAGTTAAGCTCAGGCTGTGAGCATGGATCTCGATCCAGCTGAATCCGAACAACTGGATGGGGACTAATTCTGAACAGGTGGCAACAAATGGGGCTGGAAATGTCTCAAAATGCCATCAGAATAGTAATGTGCCCTGGTTGGCCCGTCAGAATATAAATTATTCTCACCTCTGGAGTGCCTTGTGGGCTTAGTACTTAATATATTCAGGTTTCCCAAGTAGTCAGAGCCCAGGGAAGGAAGGGAGCTGTAGAAGTGCAAAATATCAGCATTACAGTAAATTGCAGAGGGGAAGCACGCTGTCATTTCCATGTAAAAACAAATTGGAGCTGTATGCTGACTGCCTGGTGGGTGGCGAGAGCAGCATTGATGCTGTGATCTACAGCCTCCTGGAAAATAAAAATCTGCATGATTAAACTTCACGTTTCTCCGCAGCACTAAACAATTAGGCAGGGTGGAGGCTGGTTTCAAACAGGCATAAATCTTTCTTCCCTCTGCTTGAATCTCACGCTGATAGGAATAAGTTTTCTTATCGGCCTCTGATGGTAAGAAACAAGGATCTAGATAAAGTTGTTTATTCCAGTCAGGTATTGGCATGATGTGAGAAAACACACTGGGAGACCAGATGTTCAGAAGTTGGCTACTGCAGGCATTTGCTCAGGAGCAGGAAAAATGATTTTCCCTCCTTTTCCCTGGCCTGGCTTTGCCTGTTGTTATTTCCTACAAGCACCTCGACTTGTTCCTTCGCCGGTCGGCAAAGCACGGTTTCTCCTCTTCTGCACCGTCTGTTTTCAGAGCAGTTTTTGAATACTATCAACACACAAATGATAAATACTCCTCAGGATTCAGGAAAGCATTCAGCTGAACATAATGAATAGGATTTAAGCACATGCTCAGTAATCTGTTTGGCCACACCAGTAACCACCAATCTCATATAGGACAGTGTTGACAGCTCAGCTATTAGGTAACTTGTATCTTCTACATATCAGAGAAATCGCCTGGCACTTGCAATCCCCTGGACACCAGTTTAGCAAAAGTTTCTGTAAGTCCCCAGGGGTGGTTTGAGCATAGTTGGCAGCGTGGATCGGTGGAAACTTGCTTGTGCTAGCCAGTCTCTCCCCAGATGCGCCAAATTCATCTCTTTCATCATGGGGAGAGTCACTCGCAAAATAGGAGGACAACACTTGTGGATGACTTTGTTCTTTTGGGGTTTGTTTGGAGGGGTTTTTCCCAATTAATAATATTTTAGTAGAAGCTAGACAGGGGAGAAAAACACAATATGAAAATGTTCTTTGATCTTGATCAAATGTTTACTCTATTAAATAACTAATTAAAAAAATGAGCAGAGCTGCGCAGTCTCATCTGTCTGCAAAGTGTTTGTAGTCTACAAACACAATAGGAGATAATCAAATGTCTACATAATCTTCCCTTTTAACCTTTCAATAAGGAAGTTTTTCCAGCCCGGCTGTACCTGAAGCAATTAATAACCGCGCACCTCAGCAGATAGGATACCTTCTGAGGGCAGCCATTGTACGCGGCATGAAAAATATTAGAAAGCACTTCATTAACCAATCTGAAATGAAAGCATTCAATCTTAATCCTGTCATCAGGGTTGCCTAATTAAAGGAATGAGCAGATTTATGAAGCTGCTATTTTTAACAAAGCCCCGGCACATTCAGTGCCTTGGCCTCTCGGCGCGGCGGAAGTGATGTCAGTGGTTGCCTGAGCGAACATGAATTATGTTTACAATATCCCAGGAGAACTTTTGTATTTTTCAACTCCCACAGAAAACTATCGTATTTAGCTTCAAATAGAAAACCTCAGGCAAGGCTCCAAGTGATTTACACAAGCTGAAGCTGCAGCTTTATTTTTCTTTCATATTTCATCTTACAATATCTTTTCCTGATTCCTTTTATTGCCGTAAAATCCTGATCTTTTGCAAGTCTGGTTTAAGGCAGCGGGATACATTTTCTTCCCAATCAGATTGGAACAAATTTTAGGGGTTCCTATAAAGTCATCAGACGTAACCCACGTTTGCAGTGGGGTCAGTGGTGACAGCATTTGGTCAAATGGGATTAGGAACTTGAGAGGGTGTGTGCTGGGACACCTGTAAACATATAAAAAGTGAATTTACATCGCAACAGATGGGGAATTTGTAGGAGAGAGCAGTCCCCTTTCAACTCCTTGGCACTGTTGGCACCGTCTCTGCCTCTCCCACCTTTTAGAGCCACGGCACTTTTTTGAGAAACTTCCTCGTAAACAACTTGTTTGTACAATGGGGGATCTCCGGGAGCATCCGTGAAACAGCCTCAGCCCCTTCCTTCCACCCTCTGTTTGAAATTGTTGTCTTTAGAGATGCTGCTGGGGAAGATGGAAGGGGGAAAGGTCCAAGTTTCAAAATGCCGCTGTTCTCCAATGAGCAATAGAAACAGTCTTGATTTCAAAGGGCAAAGAAACCCCCACCCCCCAAAAAATCAGAAAAAAAACCCAAAACCAAAGGAAAGAAACCATTAACACAATTTACAGAGAACAACAATTCAAGCTCAAAGTACTTTCAGTATTTTGTTCTTAACATGTATTGATGAAAACCTTTTAGCATTATCCCTATATTTAGCTTTGCAATAAACATTCCGCATCCCCGCACTGCCATCACTGCTCATTTAAAAGCCTAATAGCTTAATTTATGACACGTTTTCTTTCTAATGCCACTGTTTTCATTCTCATGAATTATAGATCCAGCTCTATATACAGTGTCGGTATCAGAGAAAAACAAATAACTTTTATTTATGAAGAGAAAAAATAACATAGAAAACTGCACTGCGACAAAGGACAAATTTATTGATTAGGGGAGGGGAAAAAAAAAAAGTCCTCTCTGGTTGTTGGCTTGCAACAAGTCCTGAAACCCTCTGTCAGATTCTGCCTAATTCATACTGGGGGAAAGGAACCCAAAGAGCAAGATAAATGAATAGCTATCACAGTACTTAGTGGGCCAAATCCCTATTCTCTTGTCTAGCAGGGATGACCCCTCGCTTTACTGTAATTTATCATGACCTCTCCCAAACTAAATATTCCTTTGCAAATTCTGACCTGGACACTATCCACACCCTTAGTTCAACATGTTTTACTGCTATGGACCAGCATTTCACTGCTGTATCTGGACTCCTCCTTCCAGGAGACCCTATTAGCAAGAAATAACATTCCTTTTCTTGAATTCCTTCCTTCCTACAATAGCTTATGTTGGTAGAAGTAGGCAGATTTTTACACATTGTAAACCAACGCAACATGAGTCTCACATCCAAAATATAGAGGAAGAATAAACTATTTGATTTTTGCTCTTAAGTTTGGAGAGGAAAAATGCTGTCGATTATCTAAATGTCTTTACTTGTCTTACGTTCTGTGCTTCCACCTTCACTCTCTTCAAAATGAAATTTGTGAATGGCATGGGTTTTTTGTTTTGCTATATACATTTGTACCTTTTCATTTTCTCCTTTTACACAGGGAATCTTGCCAAACGGTGCTTTTTCTCTTTCATATCTCCTATCCCCATATCCTTCTTTTCACATTAGCTGACAGTCTGTCATGGCCATATTCTGGCAATTTCTTTTGCAAACTCTTCATTCCAGAAGGAAGGAATGCAAAGGCCAGATAGTCAAACATACCTTTACAAATACTTTAAGCTTCTTTTCCTCTTGTTAGACCATCCTAAAATAAATGTATTCTATACCTCTAGCCCGAAAAACTTTTACAAGGCAATGCTTTCATGAAAAAGTATAAATCACAGTAGAGATAAGAATGCAAATGAATAAAGTTGTACATACAATTGAACTGCAGAGGTATGAAGGTCTGGCAGATGTGACCGAGATACTATTTTCTGATTGTTTCATCACACAGAAACCATTTTCTTTGTCAAAGCCTGAGCAACTTATAGGAACACAGTTTATCCCAACGCCTGCTTCTGACATGAGTAACTTTGCCATACTGACCTTCCGCCTAAATCCAACTCAACGTGGGCTGGAAAGTTTTACATTTTTTCTTGCTATTTCATTCTATCTGTTCTGCCACTATTAGGGCAGCAGAATTATCCCCATTGAATGACAAAAAAATGCAAAGAGGATGCAAAAAATGAAAAGAGGGAAAAAAGGAGGGAGTGAAAACATCTTTGAAAACCAAAATATTAAAAAAAAAATGCCAACTAATGCTGAGGAGCAAAGTTTTGTGTTGAAACTCATAAAATCCAGGAGGCCAGTGGTAGACTTCTATCCAGGAGCTATCGCGGTATATGGAGACACCCACACAGCCTTACAGCGAGAGTTGGTGTCAGGGAGGGGGGGTTGAAGAAACTGTCTGGAGTAAATGTGCAGGTTCCTACAAGTCGAGGGAGCTCGGGGAGCACAGCAATGCCATCGCTACTCCCAACCCCTGGTTTGTTCTGGAGGGCAGCAGTAACAGTCCCAGAACAAACAAACAAAGAAATCTTACCGGGAGTTTCCCATGAGACTCCTTCATCTAACATTGCTGAATATTAGTTTACACCAGCCCATACTGTGCCTGTGGAAATAGTAAATTAATGAGGAATGGAGTGAATTTGATACCGAATATCCCTTTTTTGTTAGTGCTCTATAGAGCTGCATAGCATCTAAGCAGCAGCACCACATCTCCGAGCAAGATTCCTCAAATTACTTTACGTGGATCGATGTGGTTAGTTATTTCTTTCTCCGTAGCAAATGTTGTGAGGTTGTTCCTGTTTCAGCAGTAAATTGCATTTGTCAAGTACGTGTTATCTTCTGAAGA
>NW_009209760.1:66962-75079 GCF_000690835.1 Fulmarus glacialis
CAAGGAACGTGTTGCGACTTGCGTAGTCATTTCAGTGTTACTGGGGATGCCAGGTGAGCTCCCTGCCAGGAGCTGGCGGAGAGGTCTGAAGCTGCTGCAGTTCATTTCTCTCCGACACACGCTGATACGCTGCTATTAGTTCTGTGGGACACTGGACAGTGGCAAATATTGACCAATTCCTGATGCTTGAAACGGAATTTTTCAGAGGTGGAAATGCTCACAGGGTTTCACCAGTTCCTTATAAGGGAAGAAGAAAGCCTAAAAACTGTATTTCTGGAAGAGGCAGAAGCATTTGGTCTATCAAAGCCTTGCAGAACTCTTTCATGGAAGACCGAAGCTGTGCTCGAAGGCAGCTCTGCGGCTCGGCGGAGGCAGCTGTCGAAACGACAGCCCTTTCCCCAGCTGGCTGGGAAAGCCACTGGGCAAGCGCAGCGCTCGCCCCTCCGCTGCCTCCCCAGGGACCTCAGCTGGGCCCATGGCACCTTCTCAGCTTGGGCCCAGCCGCGTCCACCCGCTAGCTCTGTCCGAGGAGCTGCTTGTCATTAGCTTGGCAGCGTGTGCCTACAGGAGACAATGAATGGCTAGAGAACAAATAAACTGACAATGTCAGAGATATTATTGGATGAAAAAACTGATATTTGAGATGAGCTAAATTTAATTATGATTGTTTAAAATTCTTTCTATGTCTTTTCTATATTTTCTCCTCTGGTTCTCCACCACCAGCCGTGTTCCTAGGGCTTTCAAATTGCCGCACTGGGATGAGCTTGGCGGCAGAGGCTGCCTGGGAATCGCCAGGGCTGGAAGCCCTCAGATCCCCAGAAGCCCATCATGAATCCAGGCATGGTTCCATTGGAAGCCAGCCTTTGATTCACCAAAAACTTGACATAGCTAAGATACATCAGATGAAACAATTTTGGGTTCTGCGGAAGAAGAATGACTTCCAGAAATATTCAAACCAGCTCTAACCACTACATCTTCAATAGTGATGAGCTGCTACCTCTTAATCAACCCCAAGAATAGCTAGATTAGATATTTTGCTCCATTTTGAACAAATTATGGTATCCTGAAACAAATACTTTTGGGTGGTTAAATTAGTCTTTACAAATGTATGAACTAATTTGGGTTAATTGTCAGTTAATCAGCTCAGAAAATGAGGCTTAGGCATTTCTCAAGAAATGCATGCCACAAATCAGAACAACAAGACACTTCTGATATTTTTAAGGTAAAAGAATAACAAAACTAAGTAGGCTATTAAAGAACTTTTAGACTACTTTTGCTCATCATCCAAAGAATGGCAAGAGGAAAGAGATACAGTGTCCCCCATTTCTCCTGGAAAGCAAAATCTTAATGATTACTTACTGTCCTTAGAGCTGGACCTCTCAGTAACATCAGCTGTAGTAAGCACTGATGTATGTGTGACTGACTAATTTGGGGGAGTAAAAGGAAGATAGATTGAAGGAGATTTTCAGGATTATTTTCAAAAAAGAAAATTGATATCCAACTTCCAGTTTGATAGGCACTTCCATGGGTTTGGAGATGATTGTCTTAAAAGGAAGCAATAACATATTACATTACTCCTTGGTGCAGCTTTGTCTACCCCTTTTCATGTGGAAACAAAGGGCATGTTCATTCTGAAGGTAACACCAAAGTGCCACAGAGCAGGTTAAGTTCCTCCACCATTGGCACACCTCTACGTCATCAAAATCAGGCATCTAGTCCTGCACCCGCTGCCCTTCGGAAGTGCATTTGGGCTTCACCCAAATAAAATCCAGCTATTGCAGGGAATGGTGATGGTGATTCAGTAGGTGGCACTACTCCCTCTGAGTGAGGACCAACAGTCGTGTGAAGTTAGGGAGCTTTGTGCTGTAGCATCTGACATCCTTCAGCTGATGCATTAAAAAGGTTCTCCTTACTCATGAAATAGCATATCGTTAAAGATCCCAGGGCATGTTTCACAAGATTATACTCAGCAATATTGGTGCACTGAGCAAACCTCATTACCTTCTGCCTCCCAAAATTTCTGTTTCTATTAGAGAAAGTGATTTCTTTCTTGTCAGATGTGACTGGTAGTTGTATTTAATAGATTCAACCTTCTAACTAGAAGCTGTCTGCATTTCAGCTGAAGGTGTAGCTGAAATTGTATGTTTTTGTAGAATAGTTGGATGCTTTTCAGGAGGGCAGCGTATCAATGTCAATCAGTTTTACTGTGTTTCTCAAGCTGCTTTGTACACGATACATGAACCAAGCGTTTGTGTTGGATGGATATTCATGGGTGGTGATATGAGCAGAGACCTCATTAGCAGGAATTGGGCACAAAGATCTGAGTTAGTTGCAGTGTGATTATGTTGTAACTGTGTGAATTATCCGTGAAAGACTCAAATCGGTCCTAGAGTGTTTGGAGACATCTCCCCAGGAGACAGAAGTGGCTGTGTGGTCATAAGTGGTGAGATTAGGAGAGATAGTATACTCCGTGCTATCCGTAAACAGGGAGAATAAACTCAAACTGGAACAGAGAAGACGTGCTATTAACGGTAGGATTACTCTTATAAGATGAAATGAAAGACATCTGCTTGTTTATCCTTGAAATGATGGCTCTGAAGTAAGAACTACATATGGAGGTAAGAAAACTAACTGTTTAAACTAAAAGAAGCATTAGGAGAAGAATAAATGGCACCAAAATGACGATGGGTATAATTAGGTTGGATATCAGATAACTTCCAGTAACCTGAGCAGGAAGAGTCTGGAACCACCTTCTACTGGAAGCACTGGGAGCACAGAGATGAATAGTTTTTAAGATAGAACTTAATCAGCTTATTAAATGTCTTATATGATGTAGCTGCAGAATACAAAACCTCTTTCAACCCATTTTTGTGGTCGGACTCAAACAAATAACTAAGATTAGCTTCCTAAGTACATTACCACACCACTCATGCCCTCTTGCTATGTCTCCATCTGCTTATTGCTTGAACCTGTGATTTTGTCTGGAGCGTGTGGTATGCTTTGTACTGCGTGGTACCTCTAATCCCATTTCTTTTTGAATCACACTCGATGCTGGTTTGTGTAATGTACTACTGATGTGGAAGAGAATGAATGCACATCTTACACAAAAGCAAAGGAAGACTCCTGTTCCAGGAATGCACTGGCCGTAATCCACCAGACAAAGATTTAACTTACAACCACAAGAATGGACATAAATGGTGAACGGTTGTCCTCCTGAAAGAGCCCAGGAATCCCACTGGGCTTCCAGTGGGTGCTCATCCCATTACACATCTCTGCGTTACATATGTGAACCTACACAAAGCATGAGTCTTTGCTCTAGACTGATAATTTGCATGAGGCACAGGTTTTTACTACCCACCTTTCCACCCCTGCAAAAGCCTCTCAAGCCCCATACTTTTTGCTGATGTGTATTATTGGTGATAACTGGCATATCGGTGGCCAGGTGTTTGCTTCTCTGAATATCAACACAAGAGATTGAGGAGTGAATGGACATGGCAATATCTCTGCACTGGCCTTTTCCAGGGGGTCCTCCCCCACTTTTGAGTATGTCTCAAGAGTATCACACAGGGCTGACATCTCCAGTTAAATTTTGTTGTTCAGAATAGTGACGCTCCAATGTTTTATGAAACCTATTGTTAAAAAAATCACTAAGGTTGCCTATTTTCAAGGATATGGAAATAGCGAAGGTAGAGTTAATGCTGGGTTCAGTCTGAGAAAAGATGCAACAGCAAGTCAGAAATAAAACTAAGTGTCTATGTTCTCTGTATTGCACCGCCTGAAGAGTCCAACTTTCAGCAGCTTTTCCTGCTGTTTTTCCAGAAGCCACTGGAGATTCTTTTAATTTGTTTTCTTAAAATATTCATAATAATTCGTCCCTCTTTAGATGCAGGAAGGATGATGTTTCAACTCCTGCTAAAATCCAGCCAACAGAGCAGTGGTGAGAGAATTTATCCTCTATATTCCCGTCTACTGGTAGGCTCTTTTTTTGGATCCACAGAGACTAAACTTGATGTTGCTTTGTGTTTTTACTGTGGGAACGCATAGGCCATGAATGAATGGAACTACAGTCTAACTTTATGATCTCCTGGGGAGCCTGAAATGCTTTTGTCTCTGTGATCAACCCCCTTTTCTTTGTCAGCAAAGCAGTCTGATTGCTGGCGACTCTATCATGTTCAAACAGTTCTGGGCAGGAAGCAAATGGGAAGTGTAGTAGCGGTGGGAATATAACCCCACCTGCAAACAAATCTCATCATGGACTACCCGTAAATTGAATTGTCCAAAAATGGGTGTCTTTACAAGGAATAAGATCCATATATTAAGCAGTTAATAAGAAAACATGCTGGCGCTTGTTGAGATTTGGGTTAGTATAGATTTTGTAGCTCAGATTGAATGATGTTGACCATATGGCAAATTATTGTTGTTTCTAGGGTGCTTAAACAGTGAAATCAGTTCACAGAAACTTTGCGGCACACCTCACTGAGTAATTACCAGTGCTGGTGCAGCTGGAGGGAAAAGACGTGGCAAAGCAAGAACGGGAACTTGGGAAATGAGTTCCTGGCTTCATCCATCATTATCAAGTGTTTTGTCAAGTGTCACTTAAGTTGTCCGCGCCTTTATTTTCTCTGCTTTAAAAGCGGGCTTATAACATTGACCTCACGCTGTATGAACTAATTAATTCCTATTGATAAAGTACCTTGCCATATTCTGTTGATGGGCACTGGAGGAGTGCCTAGTGATGATATTGCTGTTATGGCTCCTCTGGTGTGTTTGGAACTGAACAAGGACAACTTCATTTCAGGTGTCTGCCTCTGGCAAGTGAACCTTGAGCAACTTTCTTGAGATCAATCAGAAAAGAAAACTAATCTGTCAGTCATGGGAGGTACCCTACCTTAGACTCTTTCTTAGTTGTGAACTGACTGAGATTTAGCTTTAACTTTTCCCAGAGCACAAAGGGGAGAACCCTTCCTAAGAGTGAGATGTCCCTGGAATATGTCAGATATGTGGCATATTGTATTTGGAATGCGGTCCTTAGTCCTACACCACCATTTCTTTTCACCATAGTCTAATGGAGCCCAAGAGCCAGAGATGAAAAAGAATATTAACTCAGAAGCAGGGAGTTATTATTACTGGCAGCTATGAACTTGATGACTATTTCAAAATGATTTTACTGATGTTAGTTAGTATTTCAAATACATTTGTATTCATTCAAATCATCATAGATTAAAGAATTCAAACAGCATTTTGGACAGAGCTGGGCAGGCATCCATAGCTTTTTTCCCCCAAGTTTCTCTCTAGTAGTAACAGGCTTTGGGGGCAATTCTGGAGAACGGACGGTTGGGCAGCGTATCTCCCAGCCTGAGAACCCTCATTCGTTTTTATGTCTGAAAGACCAGGCTCTTCTATCGCCCATGTCAATGGAGCACTTTGGCAATACTAAACTTTCATACAGTTTTCTTCATTTTTAAATCTCTTTGATCTGACACTGCCCTTGTAAGATTGCTTGGAGGCAGATGATTAGCTTAGTGCCAACCCTGTATTTGGCACTGAGCTCTATATGAAATACCACCTCTGCCCTTTAGGATCACAATTAAAGCTCCAGCCCTGCAGGATGCTGAGTGCCCTGGGAGATTCCCGTTTTCTTTCTATTCCTTCAGCTAAAATGTTGGAAAAAACATAACATTTCTTAAGGTGAAGCCCCTAAAAAGTTTATCTAAAAGCACATTAAAAAATGTAATTTTACTAAGTATGAAGTATAAAAATGATGAAGCCATGAGAAAATGTAACAAAGTTGCCTTACACTTCCAAGATAAATTGATATCAGAGCTGATGAAAGTTTTAAAATATTCCTGAGGTCTTACGTTGTTCTCAGTATCCTGAAGGAAATCTCCAACATCCGTGTAATTATGCTTATGAATAGGAGTTTAACTTTCATTGAGAAAAATAAAAATCCTAGCTCAGAGTGGATGCAAAGCACAGAAGTAGCGAGCATTATATGATTCTCTCTAGCTTTTTATACTGTGCTTTCTGTCTGCTTTCTGTGTGGGGGAATCCATTCAAATGGCTTGAATCTGACTGGTGTCAATTGTAACCCCTTTCACAGTCATGCGGAATTTCCAGTTGGAGATGTTGCTGGCTCCAGGCAATGAAAATCCATGACCCGCACACAGAGGATGTGCCAATGGTCAGCTTCTGTATGTACCGCTCCCAGCCTCTGCTCTGGCTGGGCACGAGGACCAGATCTCTGTTTTTATCTTTCGATTCTTACGCAGCTGTTGGAGGGGAACTCACCCAACTGCCGTAAGTGACTCAGGAAATATATTGCAAATCTGTTCCATTCTGGCCATGCTCCAGTGCGAAACACGGCTGTACTGGCCAGCAGCAACGGGTGGAAATCCACACGGGGACATTCCTCACATTCCAGGGCACGTGCTGCTTACTGAAAAAAAAACCCCAAAACTTTCCACTGCAAACAGGCACTGAGAGACTTTCCCTCTCTGACTGTCCCAGTGCTGCCAGAACAGGTATTGGGAGTATTGTGGTGCCAACCCCTGTGACTAGCAGAAGGACAAGCTCACTGTCAGAAAGGAGAAGTCGGTTTGCTCTCGCCTGGCTTGAACATGTTGTTTGAGCAGCTTTGCAAGTACAAGAAAGCAGGCAGGTTGCATTCGTACCTCAAAACTGTTCCCTGTAAGGTCAGACCAAACGCTCACCCAGCCCAGTCCCTTGTCCCAGAGGAAGCCCATAGCAGACGTCAGCGCAAGAGCGTGGGACAGGTCGATGCATTCATTGCGATCCTTTCTCTGCACACTCTCCAGCCCCCAACAATTAATGGATCAGGTGCTTGCCAGAGCCACTGGTAATATCATTTTATTTTAAAATATTAATAAATGCAGAGCTGCTTATCCACAGCTGGTGAACAGGAGCACACTGGGTGATTGTAATAGGTGACTTGATAGCAGAGGAAAATATGGCTGAAAAGCTGCTCAGGAAGAGCTGTGTGTTTTAATTGCTGAAGACAACTTTAATTGCTATCATCAACTACTCAACGGTTGCAAAGAAGGCAGAGTCAGACTCTACTCAGAGGTGCACTGTAAAGGACAACAGCAGCAGAGACAGGTTGCAGCAAAGGAAATTCTAGTTAGATATAACGGAAAAAATTTCACCATGACAGTGAACAGGTGCCCAGAGAGGACGTGAAATCCCCACCCCTAAAGATATTCAAAACTCAATTATACGAGGCCCTGAGCAACATGGTCTAACTTTGAAGTTCACTCTGCTTTAAGCAGGGGGTTCCTTCCAACCAGAATTATGCTTTGACCTTATGAACCTATACCCTTGATCTTTGACTTTACAAAGCTATAATCTTGCTATATTCAAAATACTCTAGAGATAGTCCTGTTATGTGCTCTCTGCGTCCTCAAAAAGAGCATTTTCTTTTGCATCCGTCTGTGTATTCTGAATGAATACACTGCCCACTTCATTCTTATACGTTATTGATCTCCTCTGTAATTTTAATCCCTGCTACCCTGATTTAATTTAATAATAATTTTGTTGTTAGTTAGCTGTCACAAGAACATCTGTCACCAATGCTTCCCTAGAATTCTCACTGCATTTGTATAATTCAGAGTTGTATAGTCCCGTCGTTGTACCTCCCTCACCTGTGTGTTAACTACATGACATGTATTACATGCCACATTTCTTTCATCCTCCGTTTGTACCTAGAGATGCAGAAAGTGTTGTCAAAACACTTTTTTTTTTTTTTAAATCAATGAAAACAGAGAGACAAGGCCAAATTCCCTTGTGTGAATACAAATTCATTCACTGTTTTTTAGGGGGTGGAAAGAGGTTGTCACAGTAAAAACATTTTTAAGCGGCAATTTTTGGTAACCTGTTCTAAAATGTTTCATATACAAATCTTTTCTGTTCTCTCTTGTCCTAAATAACTAAAAAAATACTTGTATGTCTGAGTTTCATCACCTTCTCTGAGTTCCTCCTATCATGCTACAGCCAATTAGTGCCAAACTGCAGAGGTATACTGAAGAAGCGTTGATGTCGCAACTGAAATTTGTGGCTCACCAGTCATATATGGAACTTGGGAAGGACAAGGCTCCGAAGAG
>NW_009209760.1:75098-78810 GCF_000690835.1 Fulmarus glacialis
GAAGTGGCGGCAGGCCCAGCAGCCGTGTTGGGAAATACCGCGCGAAATGGTGCTGAGCTGCGAGTGCAGACCTTGCCCAACCCCACGCAGGTCTTGAGGGCTCGTGGGGCTCCTTCCGAGCTCCTGGCATCGCCCGCGATTGCCTTTTGGTTCAAACCAGGGGCAGAATGAGTCAACACTTTGAATGATCGGTCTGAAAATTGGGCTGCTGGAGGGAGCAATAAACAAACGCACATGACTCCCAAAACTCGTGCCACCAGTCCGCTGAGTTCAAACCCAGACGATGCGGTCATGCCAGAAAGATTATCCCCCCACCACCCCCTTGTCATGGGTTGCTTGCAGCAGCAGGCTAACCAGTTTGGCGAGAAGCAATGACATTTCTCATATTTTCACCCACTGCTGGCATAAAAGCCGAAGTAAAATCATTTTAACTTCATCCCAATCTTACGCCCCATTTGCAGCACTTTGCTAGCACTTCCAGAATCCCTGTGTGCTAGAGGAGTGTTACGATTTCTGCTCCACAGATGAAGAACAGAGACACGAAGGGACAGATTTTCAGAAATTCTCAGCATGCACTGAAGGGACCAAAAGAGGACAACTCTTAGATAGGCAGCCAGCTTTCTTCTTCTTCTTCTTTTTTTTTTACTTCTTCTTTTTAATGCTGAGCACTCAGCAGTTCTCGGCAGCCGCATCTTTCAGATGCTTAAATGGGCCTTGGACTTTTATTTTAAGAAAAAAAAGCTGGCTGTTAAATGACTTGCCCAAGCTCACACAGGGTGTCTGTGGCAGAGCCAGCAATCGAACCCAGATCTCCTAAGTCTCAGGCCAGCCTTAACCACAAGACCATTCTTCCTCTCACAAAGATGCTCCCCATCCCATAGGAAAAATATTCTAACAGGATTTTTAAAAAATCCTATAAAAATACTTAAACCTGAACAAATATGTAATAATTGCTATTCAGAATCCATGCAGGGTCTAATTAAATCCATATTCCGTAACCTTAATTTAAAACAATCCTAATATTATTTTTAGGTTTTGGATGTGGATTTATTGCTTCTATCAGCAGCATGTTTGGCACCCGATACCATACAAAACTCTGCGTGTTTCATCAAAGCGCTGGCAAGAACCTTTATTTTCTGGACAGCTGCTGTAGGCTTGCAGCAAAGGAGAACTAGCAGCTTCATTTCCCTTACATGGTGGTTCAGATTAAAAAACATCCCTGTTGCTTATGCTTATGTTATTGTACCATTAGAAAACAGAGTGGTTGTGTTACTGATAATGTAAGCAAGTCCCTTCTGGTTTATACTCTGAGCCGCAGTTTGGGATTAAGCTTTAATTCCGGAGATACAAGTTATATAATAAAGCAGAATATGACTCCCCAAGCGATACACTTGCTGACCTTCCAGTCTAGCGAGCTGCGGTGCTGCGCTCAGAAATCCGACCCGAGCAAATTCTTTCATTTTGCCTCTCGATTTCTAATGCGAGGTGTACGTGATGTGCAAGAGTGTGCAGAAGCCCCAGAAGTTGAGTCAAGCTGTAGGTGTTGTTTTCACATGTGAAAGAGGCAGTAAATGATGTTCTCCTCATAGTAATTGAAAATAAAGGCACGTGGTGACACATATCTTCTGATTTTTTTTCCTTTTATTCATTGTTTCATGCTTCTGTAATTCCAGGATCGGTTAGAGGAACTAACCACAATAATACCGTTTTTTACAAGATTTCTAACTCAATTTTGGTCAGGGACAAGAAACTCAAATATTTCTGGTAAACTAGAACAATGCCGCCTCTGTGAACTGAACTTGAAGGCTGTGCCCTGAAGAATTGCAAAGCATCTATTTGTCCTTGTTTCTTAAAACCTTTCATCTTTGTTTATAGAAAAGGGTTAAAAGCAACAGCAGAAAAAGTGAAGACATTAAAATAACTCAGGCCAACTGCAAAGCCAGGATATTTCTCACGTTCTTACCCTGCATCTTGGTACCTGCTAGACTAGTGTCTCCTTTTTCATTATCCCACGAATAATAAACACTCCTCAATCACTGCTTTGGCCCTCAGCCTTCAGAGCAGATGTGGCGGACGACGTTATAAAACTAGTAAGTAAACAGCAATGGCAAAGACCAGGCTGGACAGGAGGAGAACAGGAACCCTGAGTTTGTCGTGCAGCTGTCAGGCAACCCTGATAACGGCGATTCCTCTTTTGGGTTCACTCTGTGTCCTTCAGGCGATGGGACTGTGCACGCAAATCGTCTGAACTCGCTTTGTTGCTGCTGTTGTTAAATGACATCAGTCAGTGCTTATCTTGCCATACCCCCTTTTATAAAACTTCGGAGTTTGCCTCTGAGCTTTGCAACTTCCTATACTTTGCAGACTCAAGAATCCAGTCTGGGACAGAAAACCCTTTTGCTGCTGGACTAATGCAATGTACAAAAGATGTGTCCTGCCTCTTCTGAAGCTTTTTCCTGCTATGTCAATGGTGTGCTGTGACCCTGAAGAGAGAATGTGCCTGAGAGAGCCGCAATGGTAAAAAAACCCTCTGATTCGGTGAGGCTTGTGTTCAGCCCACACACTGCCACTGCTGAAGGTGATTAGACCCTGGCTCCAAGCTGACACTTAGGCAAATGATCAAAGTTAAACACTTTCAGGGTGCTCCAAAAATGAATTGACACAAGTACGTACTCCTGAAGTTGGGCACTAAGTGAGGTTTGTGCTTTGCCACTGAGGTGTAGTCATATGGAGGAAAAAAAAAAGCACTGTAAAACCAGAAGCGTTGTCTGTCATTCTCTCTTTATCTTGCTATGATATATATATCCAGCCTTGCTTCACTTTGCAAACCACTGTAGCTGGAAGCATCCATCATCCTATCAGTTCAGTTGGATTAATTATGCTCAATCAAAATGTTTCAAAAGAGGACAGAAATGTCTGCAGCAGTTAATCCTGTCCATTCAGGTTGTCAGGACATCGGCATTTTACACTTCAGTTCAATTACAAGACAAATCTGCTAATGGGACGTAATCTTTCAGAGTAAACAAGGAAGCAAAGCACTAATATTCTGGCAATTGATTTATGCAGGGTAAATGGTGCAGAGTAAAAGCTTCAGGAAGCCACATGAGTGAGAACAGTCATGAGCTTGTCTGGTGCTGCTTTCCCTTCCCTTCTTCCACAGAAGAAGAAAAAAAAAAATCGTTATGTGAAGTCTCTCTTTAATTGATCTGCATCCAGGAGTCAACTGTTGGCCAAAAGGACACATTATACCTCTGGGGTCCTCTCCTCTCCCTGCTCTCCCCGCCTCCCTCTTCGCTTCCAAGGGGCAGCAAGATAAGAAGGGGAACAAGTGAATCATAAAAACTTTTGCTGTAAAGGGTGAGATTCCAGGGTCGTACAGAATCATAGAATAGTTTGGGTTGGAAGGGACCTTTCAAGGTCATCCAGTCCAACCCCCCTGCCGTGGGCAGGGACATCTTCAACTAGATCATGTTGCTCAGAGCCCCGTCCAACCTGACCTTGAATGTTCCCAGGGATGGGGCATCCACCACCTCTCTGGGCAACCTGTGCCAGGGTTTCACCACCCGCATTGTAAAAGATTTCTTCCTTCTATCTAGTCTGAATCCCCCCTCTTTTAGTTTAAAACCATCCCCCTTTGTCCTGTTAGAACAGGCCCTGCTAAAAAGTTTGTCTCCATCTTTCTTAGAAGCCCCCTTTAAGTACTGAAAGGCCA
>NW_009209760.1:79137-112694 GCF_000690835.1 Fulmarus glacialis
CCAAGTCCTTCTCGGCAGGGCTGCTCTCCATCCCTTCATCCCCCCGCCTGTACTGATAGCGGGGGTTGCCCCGACCCAGGTGCATGTGCCTGCCCTGCAGATGGGGAGGTTGGAGGGTCGGGTAGCAGCCCGCTGGCATTTGGAGCGAGCTAAAGGGAGACCCCCACCTCTCCCCTTCGGTCCTCCCCCTTCAGCTCAGCTCTCTGTAGAAGGCATCGGTGAAGTCACCAAAAGCAAGTCCTGTGCAGAGGAATGAGTTGTGAGCTCTGAGTATTTCTTTGACTAAACAAACCTTTAAAGGTTTAATTAAAAGCGATTTCAAGTGATGTCATTGCCTTCCCACGCAAACTAAAATTTCTCAGGCGAGCTGATCGAACTGATTATTGCTATGTAATTCCATGCACACGCACGTATCCATGCACGCACACGCACCCTGTTATCCCTGGCACATTTTTAGAACAGTTACAAGAGAAATAAACGTGAATCCTTTGTAGCTTCTGGCAATTGCTGGGTTACTTACAGCACTGCAGCTTTGTAACTCTGACTAGTCACTAATACCCTCCAACAGCCAGTTGGACATCATGTTTTCATTAAGCATTTATTGCAAACCAACTGCAATTAAAGATTTATAAATCCTATTGCATTACGGCACAACCTAGAATTGCCCCTGAGGTCAACTTTCCTTTCTTTCTTTGTTTTTTTTTCAAGGACAGTAACATCAGTTATTGGGATCAGTTATCAGTGGAAAGTGCATGCGCTGCTTCTTCAGGGGTTTGTCCAAGTGATTTTGGTTTTGATGGAAGCATTTTGTTTGGAACATAGTATTTATCAAAGGAGGAAGGGCCTGAAAATTAGAATACACCAAAAACTGCAAGTCGGTTGGGAGAGACCTCCCAAACTCATTTTCACCCCTGACTCAGTTCTTTCGGCACAAGCAGGAATTCAGCACATTACCTGCCACGTAATAGATATAAATGTACTTCAGGCAACTCACCTGAGCTCTCAGGTTGGTGCAATGAGCTGAACCCTGGTTTCTCAAGACCTGACCTCCTCCCAAAAATACTGGACCCATGCAGAAAGCTGCATGGGACAGCTGGATGCCAGAGAAATGTGCTGCTGGATTATCTTCAAACATTAATCTTGAGAAATTTAAGTGGTTATTTTGTTCTGGAGGAACCTTACACCTCAGCCCGGCAATTGTTGAACTCGTTCATCCACCTCCGTCTCCAATTAGCAAATTTCACTGGAAAGGATGTTGAAAGCAAAGAGAGATTATGGAAATCTGAAATTACACTGTGAAATGATGACATTGTTAGGATCAAAAAGGACATTGTTATAATTGGGTACATCCAGACTTTTACAGCACATTTGGAACTGAAGTCATGTATAAATACTCTTTCTCAGAGTACCCATGGGATTGGTTTTTTCCCAAGGACTTTAAGACTTTACAAGCTACTTTAAGGAAAACAGTGTTTGCCCTTTCGGTTAAAAGTTGGACCATGACATCCAGATTCAGTCCAGCTTGATCTCTGCTCTTTTGCAGTGAGGAGGGAGAGGTTTACCAATTTGTTTACTAAGACTTTACCAACCGTTACGCTGTGAATGGTTAAAATTACACCTCGAAATTCCTGTTTAGTCATCAAAGAAGTGGACAGACTTCAAAATGATTTAGCACTTCCCTGCCCTCAGTAAATTCAATGTTTCAGCGTGACCGCTTTTGGGCTTGGAGAGAAGTCGCGATCAATTTGCGGACATATTTTTTCCTAATTTTTAAGACTTGGAGCATTTTTTCACCTTTTGGGAAGACACATGCGCACACAAGCTGTGCAGCACACCCACGAGGGCTCTTGCTTTTACAGGCTGGTTAATTATTTCCGAAACGGTTACAGAAATGTGTGGGTCACAGCCTGATGTTTTCTGTGCCTTTGTCCACACAGCAGATGAACTACTGCACAGTTGGCACAAAGCTCTGGCTCCGACGGGCTCGAGGGGGTTGCGGAGGGTGGGCTTTGCCGGAGCAGAGCTGCCGGCAGGAGGGGCAGCGGGAGCCGGCACCAGGCGGCTGATTTGGGACACGGCTCTTAGCTTCGTGAGAAAGTGCTCCTGTGGATCTCATGCAAAGCAGCTGTCCCCTCTCCATGAATATTAAACTCGCCGTGCACAAAAAAACTCCTCCTCCTCCAAACTTGGATTTTCAGGGGTTTCGTATGCTAGCCCAAGGTTGAGGGGGGGTGAACTGCTGAGACCCAGCTCAACAACACACTCTCCAGACCACAAAATCCACAGTTCGCCTGTCAAAACTCAGCACTGAGTATTTCACTTCTGTTTGTACCTAGGCTGGATCTCCCCAGGGGCCAGTGATAACATTTTGACTTGTGACAGATGCTTCCTTCATAAGGATATTTTCCAGGCTGACTTTTCCCCAGCCACCTCATAAAAATAGTCTCTTTTTACTTGAAACGAGTTATTTTAGCTGTTAGGGGGTGGGGGTGGTGTTGGCATCCTTTAAAATTTGTCTTTTGATTAAAAATGAAAAATGTAATTCTAAAGTAATTAACATGCGTGTTATTGGATGTACACTGATGATTACATTATAGGACTGGTTATCAAAGGATTTCAGTTAAGAGGTTTAATATTCTCCAGCTGATCCTGTACCAAATTAATCTGGTCTGACCTTTACTGTTCTTTGTTATGTCACCATAGTATCATTTCAGCTGTATCATTCCTTACCCCCTTTCAGTAAAGTTAGAAAAAGGAGGGTATTTCAAAAACATATCTTTTAGGGGAACAACTAGCAAAGCAAAGCCTAGCTTGTTCATTGTAACTGGTCAGTTGAGAAAAGTAGATCTGAACTGCAAACTCTTGCACCTTTGCAAACATTATATTCTTGTTATAACAGCAACAAACTGTGAAGAAATCCATTGCCTCTGTAAGGATTAGGCTCAGTACTAGATAAAATGGGAGCTGCTTGGTACCACATAATATTGCATTAAGTGTCCTGTCCCTAGAAACAAAGCAAAATATGAGGCCAATAGCCTGCATCTAGCTATCTCACATTCAAATCCATCATGTTTAATCCCCCAGAATCCACGTGAAGCCCACACAATTAAGTGTTTCTATATGACAATGCAATCTCACAGCCATGAGGTCATATCAAGCAGAGTGGATTAAAAACATGCTACCTCAATATAATAGATTTAGACTTCATAGATAAGAAAAGTTGCATAATGACAGATTTCTGAGCTTTTTGTCTGACTCAGCAGAGAACAAAAGACTAAGCCAATTAAATAACTGACATCTGCTTTTATATACTTTTGCTCATTTCCATGTAAAGTAACCTTAATCGGTATTTTTTACTACTGTCAGAAGAACAGGTTTGTCACTGATCAGGTCTGAGCAGATGAATTTTCCTGTTGGAAGTGTTAAAATGCACCGGTGCTAGCAGTCAAACATACGATCAAACACAAGATTACAAGAACACATACTCCAGGGCTCCGTAAAACTGGGAGAACATCCAGCAAGCTCTCACGGAAACAGAGCCCCAGCCAGCTTTGCAAAATGCAAATGCCTTGCCGATAAGCCACAGGTGCACAAAACCCTACTGGCGCAAAGGAGATGTAGGAGGAGTGAATTTTCTGCCCTTGCTTCACTCCCTCCGTGGGACATTTTATTTCTCTCTATTCTTTTCTCGGCAGTCCATCTCCTGCTTAGGAGTTTGGGTGTAGAATGGCTGATTTTTGCCTGAGGTTTTTTGCACCCTTAGTCACTTAATGCCAGACCGGTGCTATCCTACCCAATCCCTGGAGAATAGCCTTTATTCATCTAACGTCATTTTTCACATTCCTATCTAGCTGTTCTGCTAGACCAGCTCCTGCATCTCTGTGTACATAACGCCGATGCTCCTCTGCGTTGATTTTCCTTCTTGGTCTGGATTTGGATTGCCGATTTGGTAGAAAGGGAACAACTCTACCATCTCAGAACAAATTGCTAGCCTAAACTTCTTGTTTCTAAGGAAGCAAATTGTCTTGTTTCCTAGGAAACTTAAAGCATTGTTCGGTATAAACATAATCTTGGCATATTTGAGGAATTAAGGTTCCTCTTCCATCACAGAAAAAAACTAGTGAAGTTTATCCAACCTTTTCCCTGTAGCCTCTTCCTGGAAAGGGAATTAGACCTTCCTTGTTCCCTTCAATCTGCTAAACCCCTGATTTGAAATTATTGCAGGATTACCTACTGCAAAAAGCACCTTCCTCATGACCCTGAGGAGTGGTGGTACCACCCAAGCCTCATGATGAATGATTGCTAAGAGGAAGGTAGCCAAAACGAAGATGTGATCTAGTAGTCTGTTGAATGTTCTTCTTATGAAAGCATCATTCCCTGATATACCTTAAACCAAGCTTGGTAGAGTGCTGTAGAATACAGGGCAATGTTCTTCTTCCCTTACCTTACCATCTAGAAGTTGGGTATCTGGTCTAAGCTAATCATCCATCAGCCTCTTTGGTTACTTGGGAGTTAAAAGGCATCTTCAGAGAGTGATTTGCACCACCAGCCTGAAGGAATCATCCCTTTCTCTCCTAGCTCACTCTGGATGGAGCCTGGGAGACCACCTTAGACATGAGGTCCAACTCTTAGAAGTTTAACATTATGTTACACAGATGCCTACATAGATGTCCTTGAAAGGAAGCCACATTTAGGGCCTCAGCTCTCACAGACATATTTTTATAGCCCAGAAATTATATTAATTTCCCTTTTTCTCCTTTGCTTTCCTTTCTCCTGTCTCTGTTCTGTTCACATGGGAATTGTCGCTGGTCATTAAATTGAAGTTGCAAAATGGAGCAAGTGTAGAATTCCCAGCATCCATTTCAACATGGCATGAAAACATGAGATCTGGCGTGTAAGGGTATGACTGTATTATATGTGAATCACAAGAGTAGAAAAGACACACCCAATGTAAGATCCTCCAGTTATGCAATAGTGTTTAAGAAATCAGGCATAAGAGATTCTTCTCTTAATTTGCCAAAAGGAGTTGATTGCCCAAGTCCATCAGTTGCCAGGAAATGTATGATGTTCAGTTCTGCTTTGATATGGCAACCTGAAAACAGTAATAAATAGGATTTATTCTGACTGATGCCATTTCAAGAAGTATTTCTACACAATTGTAGGCACCTATAAATTAAGTTGTGTGCCTATAAATTAATCAAAAATTTCCTAGTCTGTCTCTCAGCATTCCATTTGGTTGATAGTAAGGATAATAAATTCACTTTATAAATGCCCTGATGGTGCTATTGTTAGGATTGCCCTCATTTCCCTTGTATAAATTCCTGGTTTGGGTTACAAAGAACACTGAAAAAATGTAATTGTTTGAACTGAAATTTTATGTGGGGGAGTGTAGGTTTCAGAAAATTTTTCTTTTTTTTTTCCCCCTCAAGCTAAAACAATTCACCTGTTCTCCCATTAAAAAAAAAAAAAAGGAAAAAAAAAAACCACCAAACTTGACCAGTTTTAATAATGTGAGACTGTGGGGCAGGGGCTTGAGATCTGGCTGCAGGACATCTGTACTTTTTGCTATTTGTGTTGCAGCGTGTTTTCACATGCACATGATGCACATATATATATATATAAAAAAGCTGCGTTTCAAAAAATGGTTGTGCCATTTTTTTTAAATGGAAATTTCAAAAAATGTTCTCTTTCACCCCTTTTTCTGCATCCCCCTAAAGTGGGAGACCTTAGGGTTGTATTTTGCAAAGCATGCTACACAGCTGGACGCTTATCAAACATTTTTAGCTTGCTGTTCCTTTACTGAAAGCTGAGGGAACTCTCCAAGTCCCCAGGTACACTGTGCTGCAGACAGCATGTACTGACATGTCAAACTCCAGCTTGTGGAACTGAGTGGAAAGTCAACTCTTGGACTTGTCAATAAGAATGATGCATTAAAACTCAGTGTACAAATATTAGCTTTAGTAATGCTTTAGCACTACTTTATTAAAGAAAAAGAGTATTTAATGGTAGTATTTTCTAGTCTGAGCCCTTTTCCTGCATAAACTATGATATTAGCAAATACTGTCATTTATTTACAGTCTACTCTTAGCAGTCTATTAGATTTTCCCAGATGTATGTTTCATTTAATTGAATGAACAGTTAATGAACTCCTAATAAATACCTTTACATCTAAGCAATACAAAGAGATCTCTCTCGGTGCTCACAGAGCTGTGCTAACAGTGCAGCCAGGAACCCTGACTTTCATATGTCTAGGACAAAATAATGACATCAATATGAAAAGTAGCAACTTTACATCAGGCTCCAAGAAAATTTGTTTCCCCTCTGCATCATGGGTCTTTGGAAGCAAATCATCCAAATCCTTCTATTATACCTTTCCAGAAAAATGTCATTTTCCATTCCTCAACATAAATTCATGCTTGCTGTTTCATATGGATTTGCTTTTTTTTTTTTTAAATTATATTCAAGGGAACAAAAGATATGAGTTGTATTTTGCATACAATAACATAACTCATAGCCCAGGTTGCTTAATCTTTTCTATGAGCAAATGGGCACATAAGCAGGCAAAGAAAAGCACGCACAGTATGCAAATCCTCATCCTAGTTAAAGCTTCGCTGCAGCATCAGCAAGTAAATATTTTGGGGAGTAGTGACACCATCTTGGCTACCTACAGAGTACAGATCTCTGCTTACCACATTGAATCTATGTTGGTTTAGGTGTGACCCTATCAGGGAAAAAAGCAAGGGAAACCATTTCAAGTAGAGCTCCATTAAAATGTGTGCTAGTAGTAGCAGCAGGCAGCAGTGCCATTGGCTTTGGACCAATGACAGAAACTTTGGGTTATAAACACAGTCTTTTTCCTTCTCCCCAGGTATAAAAGTACATTGATGAGATTAAGCCCCAAATTCCAGAATGTTTTAGTCCTTCAAGCAATCTGCAGGAGATTTTCTGTGTGCATGGTGCACCTCTCCAGAATAACCCACACAGGAGAGCTTGCTGCTTACAAGTGTAACTGTTGCAGGGTAGAATTAGGTAGTACGATTTCTTTTTTTAATTTTTATTGTAGTAAATCCAGATCACAGCTAGGAACTCTGAATATTCAGCAGAACATTTTATATCCCCTCAAAACCTATACTTTAGGTAGAAAAAGATAGATAAAGGATATGTTACCCAGTTTAAAGATGATGGATAGATTAAAAAAAAAACTCATAACTTATTTCAGCAATAGTAGAAGTCAAGATCAGATCCAGAAAACAAAACTGTAGATTTGTCCTAAATGATCTGACACAAATTATCCTCTTTTCAGTGTTCTTTCATATTACTCTTTGTGGATAATGCTTTTCAGTCTGTGCTGAGGATACAGTAAGATTCCCCGTGCAGAAGAAAAACAGGGTCTTTGCAGTAATCCTAGGGAACAGCTTTCTGGGTATCTAAATCCTGGGACCTGTTAAGCTACAGAGTCTTCTGCAAAGCAAAAACATTTTCTGAACAAACTTCTCATTTATTTCATTAGTCAACGGGTCTTTTCTCCAAAATATTGCAGCTTCTGGAAGTACTTCTCTGTAACATACCTCTTACTCCTTGTGGAGTGCAAGCAAGCTCAGTGATGCTCAGGTCCCAGAAGAACCAAGGGTACATAAAAATTGTAGTGGGAGAGAAAAGTCTGTTTTAATATCTTTTGTCAAAAAAAGTAATGAAAACTTTGCCTGTGCTGGGATTATTCTGCTGATAGCTGAAAACTAGACCCGGGCTGTCAACCGTCATGAGGAGTACTGATCCTCACCTTTACCAGTGCTGTGCTCATTCACACCAGCTGATGATTTGGTCTTTGGCCATTTGAGTGCTACCTATATTCAGAAAAGTTAATTAAGAATAAGAGAGTCTCTCCTGCAAACAACGGTGGCTCTGTTTCTTTAGTTCTTTTAGTAAATACTTTATTTCTGAAACCAGAGCTCCTAAACTGATTTGTGTTACAAGAGTAACTTTCCCTTATAATTAATTGATTGATTACTTAGTTAATTTACTTAGTGATGTGATCGCTCAGGTGTATTATGGCATCTGGTAGGGTTGATAACGATCTCTGACTAAGTGTATGGTTTGTACCTGCTGGTATCTCTGCTCAAAATGTGGGGGTGTGCGTTTGTTCGGGAGTGAAGGAGACCAGGGGCAGAGGGAGGAATTTCCCACACCTCAGTCTGATCCTTCTTCTCATCGCAAATTTTGCATTTTGAAATCTTTTGGTAAGTTTTACTTATGATTCAGGAAAAGAAAACATAGTGTAAAGTAGGAAGGGCATAACATATACCCATTTGCTGTGGCTTTTGAGTACAGGTTTTGCAGCTTTCCCTCCCTTCCCTCTGGCTCCACCAGATGCAGCTCATCCTCCTGTTTCAAGGAAGGACAGACACGGTCTCTGCGTTGTCTATGAGCTATCAAGAAACTTCCTCAGAAAATAATTACAATTGACCCACAAAGCCTGTGTGTCTTCTCCTTCTCCCCATGCCCCTGAATTTTTATAATTTCAATTTTCTAAAAACCCCTCTACTTTCAGGTTTATTATGTGTCTGTGGCTAAAATTCCCATGAGTAGGATGCCTGCTTACAGGATCTGACACTGCTAGGTGCTGACACTACTGAAGATGCCGCTCAATTACCATGATTCATTTTCTCTTGCTTTTGTACAACCCAGGAGCAGTCTCACCATCGCGTAGCGAGCTGCTCGTAGCCCTCTGAGATCACACAATCCTGTTGCATCATCTGCACCTTGGAAAACTTTCTGTTTTTCTTTTCCTACCACCCAATGTTTAAAAAAAAAAAGAAAGTTCCGTTGCCTATGAATGGTATTTTGCCAGTTGTCTAAAAATTCTGTAAATGCATGGATTGATGCTTGAAACATTTCATAAATAACTGTGTTCTGGCTAGGAGACATTTGTTTATACCATCTACATAAAAAATTTAGTACACAATAGCATCTAATTAATTCAAATTCTAGTGCAACATTTTTAGAAAAATTATAGGTATTAAAGTTATTTTCTCCTAAAATGATTTGGGTTTATTTTGCTTCTAGCTAGCACTTCCATAAGAAAATATAATTATAACAAACACTTAGTTCACTGAAGTTTCAGTATGGATGTTTGAATAGGATTAATTCTCTCTGGCCAGCTCGGTTCTTGATGATTCATTTCAGATTATCATCAGAACATGCCCATCTTCAAGCAAGAATTTGCAAAAATAGTGTTTTGAGTTGAGCATTTAATCTTCTTAACCAAATAAAGCATTTTTGTAGTGAACATCAACTACGGCATTTCTAAAAATTGATTAATATACCCAAATTGAAATGCCCATCCTTAAAAAAACAGTATTTTTTAATTTCCATTAAAACCTGGAATGTGTTCAGCTCCATTTCATTTCATAAACGCCATGCTAATGGAGTCTTCTTCAGAGGTCTATCTTTTGCCCTGTGCAATGAGTTTCAATTAAGTGTCAGCTTTGTTTTTT
The DNA here is from genome assembly GCF_000690835.1 of Fulmarus glacialis. Classification (NCBI taxonomy): domain Eukaryota; kingdom Metazoa; phylum Chordata; class Aves; order Procellariiformes; family Procellariidae; genus Fulmarus; species Fulmarus glacialis. Next base: position 88,632 of record NW_009209760.1, read on the forward strand.
CCATGTCTGGCTCATGATTTAAAAAAAAAAAAAAATCCTACAGTAACATATCCCATTTTCCAAAGACTTATTTTACAGCTAATTTTTAATGAATTATAAGAAATCCCTGAACCTTCAGGAGTTTAAAGCCAGTGTCAAGTTTTTCAGGGCAGGCTTTCCTCTAGTTTTTAATACAACATTTTCCATTCACCTTTAACTAATCTCAACCCAGGATTATAAAACAGAAGTACATGGAAAAAGTATCTGCTGAAAAAGTGAGGAAGTCGTGCCTGAGTACCAAGCAAGTTTGTTTCATGGTTGACCAGCTCTCATTTTCATATATAAAATGTAATACAAACTACTTGTATCTCCTTTCTTTCTAGCTGTAACTGACCTGCGTTAACCTGGCTACTCAATACCATTGGTTTTATCTTTCCAACACAATAGACGCAGAAGTCCTTTTTTCCCCCCTTTTCTCTTCCTTCTCCTCCTATTCAACTTCAGCACCATTTCGGAGAATGGAAAAATTAATTGATTTTCCCTAATGATGTCTCAGTGAGCAGATCAGGTTAACTGTGGACAGCAGCTGCAGTTTAATTTGTGAGTGTGCAATTGAAAATTATACACTCATTGGATTACTGCACCTGACCATGAGGCTGGCACACTGCCTGCTGTGTCTTAAGAAAATAAGACTCACAAAAAAGTCTAGAGAAATTCTAGTATCTGTGTGGATGTATAGAAGGAATACAAAACAGCAGAAATGGAGATCCATCCTTATTTGTTCAGAAAAATTATGGAAGTGAGTAATTTTCTTAAGGAAGTCCAGAAAAGTTGCAGTTGAGTTACTTTAAATGTCATTATTGCATTTGGTGGTGTTAAATCCAACCTTACTGTTCCGGAATTGTCTCAAGAATCAGAAAGTGAAACAGAAACACTGAGGAAAAAGCATAAATTTTAAGCTACTGCGTACTGGTTAATAATCTAAAGTGCCAGGAAAGTATTAAAGTATTAATGCTTTTAACATTTAGAAACAGATTCTTAATTTAAAAAAAGGCAATTTCAACCTGATGGGAATCTCGATCTATATTTTTTATCCTAAAACTGACAGTGTGTGTGAATATTGTTGATGTTTGGTTTGGGGTTTTTTTCCTAATACTTTGCAGGTTAAAATTTGAGTCATTTCACTTCCATAAGAATATGCTTAGTTTCTCTTAGAAAACAACAAAAAGCATATTTTAGGTGTCCCTAAAATAGAAAAGAGAAGCCAGTGTTCGGGCCATTAGATTTTTCCATTTGAAATCATTAATATTTTGCAATCTGGATGAAGCTGTGGATATTTGTACTCTGAAATGTCAGCCAGCATCTTACAATTTCACATACTTGTCATCATTTTACAGACTTCAGGTTCATATTACAAATTGGCAGTAATACTTTTCAGGTCGTCTAAGTATTCCCTTTTTCTCCCTCCCTTACCCAAACTCTTACATTTCAAAGAAAATCAAGAGGCAAATTGTAGTTCCAGGCAAATATGTCACCTACATATTGCAAGGGCAATGTCCTGCAAACCCTAGGGCAGGCTGGGCTCTTGCACGTCAGATTTAGCTATATATCACCAAGAGCAGTAGAAAACTTGAGTTACAAAAAAAGGCGCCTACAAACCGCAAAGATGATGCCTAGATGAAAGGACATAGGGGGTGAGTCATGGTCTAAATTCTGGAGTAGAGAGTAGCTAGTAAGTTAGTTCAGAAAAGGTGAGAGAAAAACCTATACATGGCTATTATGACACAATCTATCCAAAGAAAAAATTCCATCTCATCTCTGAGAACTGGAAGTTGCCCCTAACTCCATGTTTCCTCTGCCTTTTGTACATCCTTTGCTTCCAATGAAAATGCATTTTCTTGCATGTCAGAGGGAATTCCCGTGCTGCCTTGGACCAGCGCTCTAACAGCACTAGCAACTTGCAGAGCAAGACAAGCTTGCACTTGAGCTCCCCTGACAAATGTGGGAAGCACAAATGTACGTAGCACAGCTGCTCTCATACCCTCTAAACGTTTCAAAAGTTTTCTCTTCTAGAAAACACGACCATTTGTCAGGTTCCTGGACTGAAAGCACTTTAAATCGAACAGCACTACAAACTACAGCCCTACAAACCACTACTTCCATTTATTCTTTTCTTTCTGCAGTCCAGGATTGGAGGGAGAAAACTCATCATCTTCTAAGTCGTCACAACAGGAGAGAGGGGAAGGCCAATGCAGTTCACCTATTCTGCTCTTCTGGCAGAGTAAGTTTGTTCTCCTTTGCATATATATTGCCCAAGCCAACATAAAAGCTTTCTCTGTCCAAATACCGATTCTTTTGCTGCATTGCGCTCCGAAAGTGAGAGGATTTATCACTTGTAATTCTGTATTGCCCTGGATTAAAGGGAATAGATGTACACTCAAGCCACTGTTGACATTCCTGGCATGTATGGATAGCACAGGCAGTTTACACTTACAAGCCAAAAACATAAAGAACAACCTTTTGTAAGCATTTGCTTTTATTGTGACATCTCAGCTGTGCAGCTGTGCAGTAATCTTCGTGCCAAGGAGATGAAATCATCAACTTGTTTGAATTCTTGCTTTTATCAGAGCAGAGCTGCTATCATAATGGAAGGACTAACTTCTTGCTAGGTTAATTGGTTTTAATTTGTCCTTTGCAGGAATTTTTTGACTCGACTGTCAGATGGCATTTATATAATGCCGATCCTCTTCAAAGCATTCACCAAGATCAATTATCTTGGAAAAAAATCTTGCAAATTTTGCATTACGGTTCTTCCCTTTGTAGTGTACAAAGAGGTTGGTGGCCTAATTTTTCGGGTCTAGGAGTCACACCTGAAAACTCAGCCAGACGTGACTCATCCCAGGTTAACACAGGGAGAAAATATCGCAGAAGGGGTTAGGAGAAGTAGGAGTGGCAAGGTCCCCATCTGTACTCAGCCCTGAAAGCTAATTCCCTGGCATCATACAGTTCAGCCCTCACTCTGCCTGCCCAGGCCACCAGGGAACAGTGTATCTTTAAAGGGAGGAAAATAACTTCATAGAATGAATACTTTAAAAGGGATCCTCATATTCAAGATTAAACACAGCATTTTTCTGCATTTACCAAAAAGTTTATCCAGTGCCAGACAAAACACCAAGAAAGGCAGGAACATAAAGACGGGGTTTCACTAGAGAGGGACAAACATACAGCAATGTTAGGGTTAGACTAAGACTAGCTAGACTAAGATGACAGTTTTCCTTACAAGCATTTAGGGTCCTGAGTACCAAAGTCGCTTCTGAACTTGGGACTTTGGTAGATTTGGTAATTTGGTAACATCTCTTGCATTTTCACCTTTCGGAAGCGCTCTCTGCCTTTCCTGTTCGTGTCCTGTTCATCTCAATCAACTCAGCAGTAGAGACGTAGCCTCAAGGACTACTAGACTTGAGCAGGGTGGAAAAAGGTTGACCACAAAAATGAATGAAAACCATTCAGCATCTTAACGTCAGTGAAGTGAAGCAGGCTACTTTTACTGACAGATCTCAGAGTTTATCTTTCTGCCCCAGTTCATTTGCATACATGGAAGAAGGAGGAGTAGTAAACCACCTTCATGGTGGTAAAACTGAGAGCAGGAAGATCCAGCATTATACTAAGGTGTCTACGGTCAGATTTTGTCTCTACATCTTAAACTATTTCTAGGTTTCAAGAGAACCAGTTTCCCTCTCCCATACATATTGTGTTGTTGTAGGAAGGTTAGCTTAGATATTTCTATCAATATGAAATAAGGTATAAAACAAAATTTTGTTTATACTAGACTCTTTTTGTGGCACCAGGAGTCCGATGTACGAGGAACTGTAATTCTAAGGCAAACCGTGTCACCAAGGCAGTCAATGTAATCCCTGAGGGCTTAATATGTGTTTATATCTCTCCGCTAAGGCTGCAGATCTTTCTTGTAACAAGTAAAAGACAAATATTCCCAGAGAGGGAGAGGTGTGTGGCTTACTGTGGCTGAACAAACACTTTGCTGAGGGCCAAAGGCACTAAGGAAAGGAGCATATGAAGGGAGACAACTCAGAGAAGATGTTGGGGGAAAACCATTCACAAAACTTAGGGAAACCCCATGAAAACATGGATCTTTGCCTCCGGGAATTCTGTGCAAAATTTATTCTTGATTGCACTACAAATGTTCCTCTCTTTATAAAAATTAATGAATGAAGGTAATATGATTGCACTGGAACAGATAAACTCTTTGCAAAATGTGTTTAGTAATGTTAAAGTAACTGTCCAACTATTGCAAAAAAAATTGGTGACGGAACGAGGAATGGATGTCCTGGACACAGAGCATCCCTCTGTTCCCACTTTTACCAGTGGAAATGGAGTCTACTTGCTTTCCTCTGCTGTCATTACGGCTTAGAAAGGGCCCCTTTGCACCAGCTGTCTTAGTTTTTGAGAGCCTCTGTCGTACGGTTTCCAAACCATAACTTTCTGCATTATATTTCCTGCAAACTATTCCTAGCCATTCCTACCTCAATCGTATTGAACTTGAGCAGACTGGTACTATTTCAGAAGAGTTTGCAGACAACAAATAACAGCATTTGCTAAATACATGGCTGCCAGGTTCTACGTGAAAGAGTAATAAAATGCAAAGTACATAACTCAGCTCCACATAGCATGGTCTGGCTGCTTGCCCTTTTGCCTCTGAATTGCTTTTTGAATCCCTGCCCTGCCCAGTACAAGTGAAATTATTCTAATTATACAGTTTGAAGGAGTCCCAAGTGACATGCTGGATACTGATCATTTCCTAGTTCACTGCAAAACAATTTCACATATAATAGAGATTACACAAAGGGTCATATGAGCTCATAGAAACTCTGAAACTGTCTTGAAAGCTTTCTATTCTCTCCGAGTCTAGGTCACTTTTGGGTATGGATTAAAGAAAGATGATGAACCTTCTGTTATTTTTAAAGTAAGCTTCTAGATATTTTATTCTTCTTAATCTCAGACTTGCATCCTCTGAAGAAATAGAAATAGATCTGCTCTTTTCCTTATTCCATTTTCAGATGCATGATGAATTAACCAGGTTGTGCTTGTCAGCTCTGTTTATTAAGATGGACCAAAACCAAGCCCCAGAACCCAAACAACATGCTAACCAAAGGAAGTTCAGAGCTGGATCCAGACTTTTTACCTGTTTTCCCTTTTGAATGACCCAAACCCAAATTTTAAGGACATTTTCCGCAGGATTTGATCTATTTCTAATTACTAAGAAAAGCACCTGCAGAAGAGTCACAGTCTCTAGCTCAGAAGGAGATAAAATACAGATCTAAAGATCTGGCTGTTCTTCAAGAAACTTTTTTCCAGAGTTGTGCAACAAAGACTGTTTTTATCACCACTGTGGTATAAATTAGCTATCTAAACAGACACAGGAAGATGGATATAGTACCTTCAGTCATCATTTGCTGTCTCTGCAGGTGACCTGCTCCAGCAGATTCAGGCAATGACACTCTTCTACAGTAACACTGTCCTAATCTGCAAAAGCAGAAATAGTGGGAATGTTTTTTTTCTCATTGACTGTCTTATGCTCTGAGATTTGTTGCATCCCTGAACATGTTATTATAACTACAATTTGGTATAATTGAGGTCACAAAATTGTACAGCCAATTATATAAAATGACCATTGTTAGCCATAATCACGTCTCATAGGATAAAATGGGGACAAAAGCATGCAATTTGCAAACCTTCTGTTAAATATTTTTCCAGGGCTGTTTATTATTTGCTGTCTCGAAGGTTGAATTTGCATCAAAATCTTGAAAATGGAAAATTGTCAGCAAGGCCTACTAGCAGCATTGGGCTTCCTGTCACAGAAAATCCCCCGGGCTGGATCGCTAGCCTGGTGTCTTGGTCTGTAATACTGAGCTTACGGGATTTGACTTCACACTGGTCATCAGTGGCATCAAAAATATGAAGTGAGAAAGAACTATATTCAAAAGAAGTAAAGGTCTCCCTCTCTCCCCTTTCCCTATTCCAAGTTTGAAGTATTTCCAAGAGTCAAAAACAAAAGACGTGCTCTGCTGTTGTAATGACCTCACCTGCAAAACACTACGCAGAGTCATGCCAGCACAGATTTTTCATGCGCATGTAATATGCAGTTATCCAGCACTGGTTTTCTTTTTTTTTTTCCCCAGTGGTTTAATCAACAGAAAAAAGGCCATGCACCATGCAACCACGTGATGGTAGTAGGGAAACAAGACAAAACTGCCTTTGGTGCCAGGGACAGTGACCTTGATTAGCCAATAAACCAACCTAAATTTTTACAGAAGACTACACCTGAACACAAATTCAGTGTTTGTGTTTTTAATAGTCTGCTCCAGCTTCTTTATTCCCTTCTGTTTATTTACTATTTTGTTATTTGGCTGGGTTTTTTCAGTTCCAATGTAGCAACGGAACTAGAAAGAGAAATACAGAAACCCAGAATAGGGTAACTCTTTTTACTACCTATAGGATACACTAGCTCCCACATTTTGAGCAGAACTTTGGAAAGCCAGAAGTCAGGCTGGATAAAACCTAACTTTTTGCTGTAAAAAAAACCCAAAAAAAACCCCAACCAACCAACCAACCACCCCCCAAAAAAACCCCAACCAACCAATCAACCAAACCAAAACAAAAAACCCCACACCCAAAAAAGAATAGTTGAATAGATCAAAGGAAATGCACTGCCCCATTAAAATCAGGGACAAAACTCAATCATTTCTGGCAGGGCTAAGGGGTTCACCTGTGATATTTTAAAACCCAACAGAACAAGGCGAATATACTTTAAACTGTCTTCCAAGGAGGTGTATATCTTATACGGGTATTAAGCAGTTCAGGTGAGGTATGGATGAATCAACGGAGTGAGATCCCCAGCTTAGGGTATCTGGTCCCCCTATATCCAGTCCCCACTGACGGGATACACCAGGCAGTGGTATTTCCACGCTGCCCACACAGCACTGTGAGAGCAGTGGGGAGGGCAGAGCCTTTTAGCACCACGGCTGTGCCTGGGGCAGCCCAGGACGGCAGCCCCTTTCCATGCCCTCATGCCTCACGCTGGACATCTGCAACCACTTCCAGAACCTATTCTTTTTTTCACCAAAAAAAAAAAAAAATCTCACTTTTTATGCTTCAAAAGATAACTGGAGGGAGTACATCCATCAAGGCTGGGTGGTCCCTCCTCCTGCAGTCAACCTTTTAAAATAAAGTGCATGAGATACCTGGTGGACCTGCTGTGAGAGGACCTGAAATAGATCCTCCTAAGAGGAGCTGAATTCACACCAGAGCTCCACTGCAGACCTGTTGCTTTATCTCAGACCAAGACGGTCTGATCTTTCAACACAGAGTGCCCAGCTGCCCATTTTGGGATGTTTCTGTTGGCCCTTTCTGATCTTAGGAAAATATCTCCGCTGCTCACTGTCTTTTCAATTGCAATTACAAATAGTTTGGAGAGAATGATGTCTTGCCATTTATTGCACAGCTCTTTGAAAAAAGAGGTCCCATGCTCAAAGTTAGCCTTTTGGATCTTCTGGAGAAGGATTAAAAACAAAAATAACTTTGGATCACAAAATCAGTAATCACAGCGCTTGCACAGACAGCTTAAATCTTTCCCAAGCCCTTGAATCCGTCGCGCTCCAGCCTACAACTGCTAGCAAAGCTGAGCAGGGGACTGAGAAATTTTTTGCTAAATTAAACTTGGACTGGATGTTTTGGTGAACTTGTCTCTTTTATAATAAATATTTTCCCCCTAAAATTATGGAATTGTCTGTTTCATTTCAAACTGTTTCTTCACCCCAGGATTCAGAAAGAGCAATGTTTTTTTAATGTGGAAATTTCTTGCACAGGTCCTTTTGTCCTTTGAGCCAAATCCCATTTTATGTTTCTTAAAGATTTATTTATTGATACTTTTTTGGCCCACCTGATTAGTTACACAACTACATATCACAGACGGGATGTAACCACCAGTTTAAAAACCTTTTTGAAATGTGACTCGAAGCAGCCAAAGAAGCTTTATCAAGTATCACGCTGATTTATTTAGCACATACAATGATTTACTACAGCATTTGGTTTATGCTTGAAGAATCTTTTTTTCTTTTTTTTTTCTTTTTTTTTGGTCTCTTCTGAAAAGTTGACACATGTAACCACTATTGTTTTCTATTCTAATCTTTTCAAATTTTTAGGGTTTAAATCATGTCTAATAAATAAAAACTTTCAGTTGAAACATGAGAAGGAAACTTTTTTTCTTTCCAACTACTCCTGACCATATGGCACGTTAAAGGTTTTTTTTTTCCCCTGTTTTCTGCTTCTGTTTGTTTTGTAATTAAGAAACTACTTGAATGAGACAAAAAATATATATATCTTGCCAATCTTGGATCCTTTATTACTTATAGAGCCAAACTTCTTTGAAGTTTCTGACAAATCCCATTAATTTTTTTCCTATTACACGCTAAGGTTCCAATTCTTAGCTCAAGCTGGAAGTGCTGAAATGGCAGAAGTAGCCGGTATTGTAACTCTCATGAGATTTCCAGTAAAATTTTGGCAGCGTGGAAGGCTAAGCTCTGGATGTTTTGGAAAGGTATCTAAATTAATCTTTTCATACCTATGTCATCCATCAGCGTGGATGGACTAGCTTTATCGTTCAAGAAGGCATTGCCCAGAGCATTTTTTGTGTTGTAGCATTCCTGCATTATTGCTGGGGAGCTGGACCGGGTGCTGCAGAGACGTCGAACGAAGAGATGCTCCTTTGTCTGGAAGAACTTATTTTTTAACAGCATTCTTCATTATGGGTCCTCTTACTTTCACAAACCCTTCTGTAAGCAAGGGAAGTGGGGTCAGTCCTGATTTAAAGATGGGAAATCGAAGCTCACAAGTGTAAATGATTTGTCAAAAACAATGGCAAAATCAAAATAAAAACACAGAGTTCTTGACATCTCCTCTAGTGCCAAAACCACCAGAGCATCATTCTCTTCCCTTTGCAAAAAAAAAGCTGTTGATTCACGTCTCCTGGGGCAGATTTTCAAAGGCAGTGACTACTGGGATTTTAAAAAATACGCAGTTGCGGGGGAGTTTGGTACCTAGGCGTGAAGCAGCCACACGCTTTTCCAAACAAATCCTTCTGCATCTTGAAAACCTGACCTTTCTTCTAGGCATAGAGCATTTCGTAGTCCGCACTGTGAAGATTTTAGAGCCCTCTCAGAGATCCAATTGTCATTTTTACCCTGTTGCTAAAATGTTTTCGGTGCCAGGCATGGATTCAGCAGTTTGCAGGGAAAGACTGTTCCAAGCTCTCCAAGTGCAGTTCTAGTCATTTTTCCAATTGATAAATACACCACGGATGACTCCCATCCCTTCCATTTCCAAAGACATAAACAAGCTACAGACCATTCTGGGTTTGAATCACAACCAGAGTAGCAAAGTCCTGAAATCCAACACATTATCTCATGTTAAATACACTCCTGTTCTATATGATTAATACGCTTTCTACTTAATTGAAGTGTGACACACAAAGCAAAAAATGTTAATTGAATTTTATAGCTCATGAATGTTGCCAGGTTCTTGGGAGATAATTTTGCTGAGGGGATAACTTATCTTTTCAAGCTTTATTTCTTTTTGGTTTTGGAAGCATTGAAGGAGCATTAGCTTGGAGAGACAACACATTTATTTATTGGCTTTGGTTTCTTGCAGCTAATGGCTATTTTATTTTTCAGCAAACATGCCTAGCTTGGCTCTTAACTACAGTTTGAGTAAAAATCTCATAAAAGAGAAAAACCTGTTCACCAAACCTCTGAACTTGAGCCTTATCTCAGATTTAATCTCCGTTTGAAATGAGGTCTGACTCCTGACCTGTTTCAGCTGAACATCCCGTCACCTGCCAGACTTCTCTTCTGAAATACAACTTTTATGTTTCCTAGTAACTTAGACTGCATCTAATATTACAGTAGTCCCTTCTGGGAAAGACTGCTCTGAACTTGTGCTTTGCTATACATGACCAATTAAGACAGGAAAAGAGCTGATTAGAGCGATTGTGATAGTAGTAACCATTATAAGCCATTATGCATTGATTTTGGTTGTTTAGAAGGGTTATTTTTTTTTCACACTGAGTATTGATCATCATATACAAATGAAGACATTTGTAAGGTAATTGCTTCTTCTGCAAGTCCGTGCAATGTATTTAAAATTCAGTAGCACTAAAACTGTGATCCTCAGTAAACACATTATGCTGATGCAGAGACAGAAATTCAGCTCCAGAAACATGTGCACTCTCCAGCATATTAAAGACACTTATTTGGCAAAACCTTTGCCAATGGTGCTTGGAAGATCACATCTCGCAAGTCTCTGCCTAATGTTGTCTGTGTCACCAGCCTGAACCTCACCTGTCAGAAAAAGCTTTGTAAGTATTAAAAAAAAAGGGCATTTGATGCTTTGAAGACAGGCAACTCTACTTATTTGCTCTGTGCCACGGGGGTGGGTAGTCCATGCCCCAGCCTGTTCTGTGCATTGGGGAGATAAGTCTGAAATATATCTATATGTATGTCCTCTACAACAATATCAGTAATTGCTTGCAAGCACTTGAGAAGTAGCGCTTCTTGATTTCTAGTAGATTGGTTAAGTTTGGGTCCACCACCAAGGAAAAAAACCAAACATGGCACTGCTAATAAAGTTCATCGCTTCTCACCTAGTAAATACCCGTTTCCATGTGCAGGAAAAGACAGAAGTCCGAGCGAAACCCACACACTGTCTCATTGGCAGGGTTATTAGAGGAGCCATTAGCAGCATTCTTATTAATGGACCTGCTAGATTTTCTTATTAGCGGAGTTGCCAGACCTGCCCACCCGAGGCCTATTTTGCTTCTTGTTATGCTTTTAGCCTTAGTGTTCATCAGAGGCACAAGTCAAGGTCAATTTAATTAAATAAAGCCAGTAGTCAATTTGGAACAGAACTTCTAATACAGAATATGGGAAGAAAAAAGAAAAGGAGATAAAAGGATAATAAAATATTTCCAGCTGTTCTGTGACATTTTTTGAGGTTCCCCACACTCCACCACACTCACTAGGCTCTGTTGTGGAGGTAAATCCTGGGCCATTTTGCATAATACACAAACCAACGCCTGAAATCATGTTTGTCAGCTCAATAAAGTAGTAATCACATGTCCTAGCACCACCGCTACCAGAAAAAGTGCATTAACGACCCATGAGATCTGATACAGAACCAAACGCTTCTTGTGTTTGCCTTCTTAAGCTTCCTTCGTGATAAAGCAACCAGCTGGCAGATGACTGCCTATCACAGCATAGCGAGGTACAGTCTGTGGTTTTAAACTACATTATCCTCATCCCCATTACGAAGAAATATAGCTCCTTGTAATCCCCATTACACTCCTGCATAATTGTGAACAATCTGCTGTAGTCTCTAGAGAGAAACCCTTGAATCTTAGACCGCTTCTAACTAGTATTTTAGAAGCATTGCATTAAAGCCCACATATGTTCCTTGCATTTTATGCAGAAATCACACTAATACGCTTAAACAAGAAATCCACTCATTTTCAACACAGAACATTTGTTTATCGATTTTTTGCTACACATTTGTTGATGCTACAAATTATGTTTCCCACAGCAGAAAGAGGAACAAGCAAAGGAACAAGAACACATACAGTCTGAGTGGAGAATTGCTAATTCTGATTGGGAATGGGAACTGAGCAAGCAGTAAACAAAACCTTATGTAGAAGTACGACCTACAGCACAGACCCATATTTTTCCAAGCTGTTAATCACCAAAACTCTGCATATGGTTTCATAAAAATATTTGATAAGGAATCTCATGCCATTGGATACAAGTTTCAGAGCACTCATGCGGGGTCCTCATCTATGACTCCTATTTTTGAATTAATGAATAATGTTGACTATGTGCTTGATAACCTGCCTCCACTGAACAATTTTTTGGTGTACCATGCAAGCACAGAATGTACAATACTAATTAGCTGCTTTGCCCATCTACTTAAAATGTTTTGCACATGCCAGCAAATGTAAATACACAATTAGGGCATATTTAGTTAAAAGCCAAAGCAAGATAAAGTACAACTATTATTAGCCAGAACAAAAATCTTCACGATCTTCATCCATATTGAGGTCTAATTAAGTTTGCAAAATGTTCAAATCAGCTCAGCTCACTATTTAAAGTTTGGAAAACAGTCCTAGGTTAGAAAGTATGACACTAAGTATTTTGATGGCATGGGTGACTGTGGTTTTATGACTATTGTTACTATTAGCTGTTTGTTGTCTGCACACATACTATAAAAAACTCATAAGCCAAGTGTGAAAGTAATTAGCATTAGGAAGTTGTGTTAACAGGAATTAGAAAAGTAGTCACAGGAGATCTTCATTACAGATGAACAGTATTAAATGTCAATTGTATCAGATGTTTTGTGTTGTTGTATGTCTTTCTACTTAAATGTAGGAAGTAAATAAAATTCAGCTCATTGTCAGCTCAGTTTAATGACAAAAACAAGTTTGAGGGGAAAAAAAGGAAAAAGCATTTTCTCTCTCGCTCGTTGAGCATTTGCCCATTCCATATCTAGAAATATTGCACTTTTCTGTGCTTGAGATTGTCTGGGATTATAAAATGCTTAAAGAGTTAGTGCCAGAGAAGATAAACAGAAACTTTCTTCCAGGGAATTTGAAGCATTCTTCACTGAGGTAAATGTTTTATTTTCAGGTTAGAGGTAATTCCCCTCATCTGAAACTCAAGGACTTCTATAAGAGCATTGCCCCTGACATGAAGTATTGCTTTGCAACAGCCTGACAGCTTATTTTCTTTCAAAATTACATAGGGAACTAATTAAAATAGAGTTGCTTAATCTCCATGGCAGAGGATTTCAGTTTATGTCTAAAGGTTGACTGAAACATCACGTTACGATAATCGTCGCTCCAGCTCCCAATTAGTCCGTTGCTCCCAGGACTGGAATGTGCATCTCAAAGTTAGTCCACCTGAATTCCTCGACTGAGGATGCACTGTGTGCATCTGGGAGGGTTTGGCAGAGTGGGAGTGACACCCAAGGCACAGCACTTCCAGGATTTCGGTGCAAGACCTTGCCGGGCTCCATCTGATGCTCCATGCGGCAGCTTCGTGCAGCTCGATGCCCGTTTGGGGTCTGCAGTCCCTGCGAGTGCCACGGGCTTCCTCGAGGAAGAAACAGGTAGGTTGATATGTAAATAAATAAGTTGAACATGTGGAGGTAAAACAGAGACTACCATTCATTCTCTCAGTAAGAGTATTTCTGATCACCTTTAAAGCAAATTCATACTTACAATAATAAAATTATTAAAACAATATTTTTATTTAAGTAAAATTTAGCTTTGTTAGTATTTCTTTTCTTCCCCCTTCTTCGCTACTTCTCCTGAAGTTTAACTGCTACCTATTTTGTACATAGCAAAGCGGTTTCTTTCCCACACCCCTCCAAATCTGAGAAGGTTTCAGCAAAGCAAGACAGAGAGAAGCAATTGAGAGCTAATGACTAGTGCAGTCTGATCTCAGGCCCCGGGTAGGCAGGGTTTCTGCCTGGTAAATGTGTCTGCAAGTTCTAGAAAGCTAATTAAAGCTGAGCATATTCTTCTCATCTTACAGGTACTCTGTGTCTGTGGGGTATAAGATACCAAAAAAAGACTTCTGTTTCCCTGATCCTTCAACTGTGTGTCAAAGCAATGAGCCCTAAATGAAGTTTCATCTTTCTTGAGGTGTTGCTAGGTGCTAATTAGCCTTGGGGCCTTATAAAAAGGGGAGAAAGTGCAGCAAAGGATTTCTATGGAGATTGGGTTCTTGCCCACTCTTTAGAAATAAGCCCTACAGGAGTCTGTCTTTAGAGGTTGCTGTGACATTTATTCCCATGTTGTGGTTGCTCCAGGGATGGACTCTGCATTTATTAATACAAGTATATATTGCTGCTTCAGTGGATATTTTAGCAAACTGATTTTCCTCACTCTGTAGTCAGGGCTGTCTATAGCATCTCCAAAGCAGAGGGGAAGACAGAGCAATATTTATATTTCCCAGGTTTTTGTTAGTTTGGTTCAACTAAGGAAAACTTCCATCCTGGACCAGGGTCTTTCTGATAATGGGTTTATTATATCCCTATAAAACAACAATAAAGCAGAGCAAATAACCCAGTCTCAGGTGAAAGTGCACAGAGCTGAATCAAGCCACAGGTCCTAGTGTCCCAACCTCGATTAAATTCCCAATGTCCTAACGGGTGGAGGAGTGGGAGGTGTCCTCAGTTCCCTGACAGCCTCAGCTCTACGTGCTCAAACACTCAGGCACTTTCTAATAAAGGGCTTTGGGAAACTGGATGCGGATTTGGCCTACCCAGATACCCACTTTTTTTTTTTTTTTTTTTTTACTGTTCCATTTACTGTGAAGGAAGGAAGTGGTGAGAAAGTCAAGTTACGTGCTCAGCCACAGAGTCCCAGCAGTTTACAATATTCCCATACTCCCAAGGACAGTCATATTCTTGGCAGGCTGATGTTAGCGGCAGGCTCACCTAAAAGTGCTTATGGCTGCTGTCGAACCCTTCATAACATGGCAGAGTACATCTTGTTTGTGGATATCCTAGCCTTTTTTTATTCAATTTCCGACTGTTAAATTACCCCATGCACTCTTGTAACTACGTAATTACAGTCAATTCCTTCATTGTTTGGGGTGATTGAATCCAAAGCTTTTGGGCTTTTTCGGGTCATGTGTGCCAGACCTCAAAGTGACCTTAACTAACAATCCCTTGTTTCTCTTCCTTTTTCATGTACTTACTTTCCAGGATCAATCTCTTTCCAAAAAAAATATTAATTTTGGCTCCGTACCCTACTTCATTTCACTCTGGTATATGTCTGGAGCAGTAAGGATAAGAACAAAGCTCTCTGTCTTTAAAACACTTCTCTTTCAACCACAGTTGGGTCCTTTACTTTACATCCGTTGTATTTCTAAGGGGGAAGATGGAGGGTTTTGCAGTACGGGAACTCTGTGCCCAGTGCTAGCGACTCATGCAGCATCCATCAGGACTATTTGCTGGACTTGTTCCCATCCAGGGAACTCTGTGCCAAGTGCTAGCGACTCATGCAGCAGGACTATTTGCTGGACTTGTTCCCATCCCATTTTGATACTCTTCAGACGTGAAGGGGAATTCATAACTAGGGGCACTAATGCACAACCACCTTGTTCCAACATTGCATTCTGCATTAAAAAAAAAAAAAGAAAATCACAAAACAAGTAAAATGCAGAATAATGCACAGACATTGGAGTATACAGGGACAGAAATGGCAGGAGAGGCTGATCCTGGAATACTGCGCTCCGTTTTGATGGCTGCAGCAAGAATCAGTAGCTGGAAACTGATTATAAAATTATAACAAGAAATTAGATGAACGTGTTTAACAGCAGAGTGACATAATCCTTGGAAAGAAATTACTGGAGGAGTCAGTGGACCTTTTTATCACTTCACAGCAAGGCTGGATGCCTTTCTAGAAGATACACCAGGCTAAAAGCCTGGACTTCAGTGGGCTGTGAACTGGGGAAGGAGGCTGGACAGAGGCTAAGTGACACTTCACCTCTCATCTTAAACTTTCATGAATCAGTGAAAAACAGACTTAGTCCTTTTGAATGCACAAGCTTTGAGCCACGACAGAGTTTTATAGACCTGTGAAGGCTGCAGGGTGGGCATAGTGTGATCACAATATTTGCTCCCAGTGGAAGGACAGGAGAACGCACCGAGCAATGTGTGCACTCAGGGAAACAGCTCTGTTAATATCCCTGCAAAGGAGAAGGTGTTGCTTTGTCTTTCATTCAGCAGCTCTTAGAAAGTCATGCCCTGTGCAACCAAATGGGAAAGGATGTGGGCTATAAACTCCACGGGGTAAGTGGGGGAAGACCCGGCAATCAGTCCCTTTGCCCCATCACCAAACCCTTAAAAACTTCCAGAGCTCTGGACACGGTCCCTGCTCCCCAGGGAGGACAGGTCACCGTCACACCAGCAGCAGTCCAGGATGGAGAAAGTTGCTGTCATTTGTCAACAGCACCATTTTTGTTGATTTAATAACGGGAACAGATACGTGTGCTGTGCTGTGATTCCAGCAGATAAATGTGGGATAGGATGGGCAGCTTAGCAAGAGCAAAGGGATGCAGAGGTGTCTGTTCCATTTGCAAATTGCAGGGCAGGGCAGGAAGGGTGAAATGGAGAAGTGTTAATGCTCCATTAGCTTATCTGACGGATGGAATTAGGACGGTTGAGTTTGAGGGTTGGGGTTTTTTTTCATGTTTCCTATTGACAAACATTGCTTTTCTTGCTCTTCCTCTCATGGGGAAGAGTTAATTGCCTTCCCTCCTTCCCTCCCTCTCCACCCAAGCGCTGGATGGTGCAGATGGTCCAGCTGCTGACGCTTTGCAGGAGCCAGCGTGGGCACCTGCCCCAGCGCTTCCCAGGCTTTCGAGCACACATCATCTCAGCTTTGCATCCTGAGGTTTGGGGAGAAATCGCACGGTTTTCCCATTCGCAGGCTCGGAGTGAGGGTAATTATCCCCATTACCTCAGCAGGCCTGACCTATTTTCACTGCCTGTGGTTCTCTGCTTTCTGGGAGCAATACACTGGTATACAGTAAAGAAAGGGCCCTATCTGAGCCAAGTACGATTTATTTAGAAGAAAGATTTTTATTTAGAAGAAAGACTTCTAAGAGAAAACAGATTTTAAGGGCAGTAAATCACTCTGTATCTCTCTACCTAGAGCTTACTTATCCCCTGATGTTAGATAGATGCATTTGAGGTTTTTTAGACTTTTCTAGAGACTGCCTTTTTTCTGGACAGCCCTGGACTGGTGACTGCCCCCCTGATCCAAGGGTCCTGTGATGCCTTACACCCAACTGTGGCTCAGCAGCTGTTTCAGTTTGGCTGGGACCTTGAAATTAGGCCATAGCCTTGTAACTGAGTCCTCAGCATTTGCTGAGGGATCGTTATTGTGTTGTCCTGCTCGTTCCCTTCCCATTCAGACAGGAAAGTCTTATACAATAACTTCACCTCGTGGAAAAGGTCATGTACAAAGTTCACAAAACACTGTCTCTGTATTCCTTTGTCTATTGCTTAGTATCTCTATGCCCATCCCATAAGCCACAAAACAGGGGAAGATATTTAAAAATACTCTCCATTTTGGCACATTCCCCATAATTTGGCAGTATTTGGGTTGAGGCTTTTGGTTTACATTTATCCCAGTTTCAGAAAAATCAGGACAAAGCTCAGCTGGAGTTTCACAGTTTTGCTGAGTTTCACAGAGAACCCCCATGCAGAATTGCCGCAGGTTTTGTAGGTCTCCATCCAGCCCATAAATCAGTTGAGGTCGACTTGAAACTCAGCCCAGGTATGCCATGACACCCCAGCAGCCCCGGGACCGATCCAGACAGCTGCACACAGGCTTGCGCAGACCTCGCCTGTGCTCGGTTCCTGCCCTGCCGTCGACTTTCTGCATGTCCCATCCCTTTTGCTTTAAATGGTCCATTGCCACCAAACTCGTCTACTTTCCCAGCATGCCATTACACAGCCCGCGTGCGTTGGCACCGCCATCCTCACGTCAGCGATGTCCCGTGGTAGCAACAGGCAGAGCCGTTATCGCTCACTACAAACCGTTCTTTCCTCTCTGCACATTTTTTTTTTTTTGGAGTGTCAGATGTGGAAAACTGAACAGGATGATCACTCAGCATGTACCTTGTCTCTGCTGCCTGCTGGAAAGTCACAGCAAAAAACGAAAAATGAGAGAGGGAAGAATTTAGAAAACACTGAATTGCTCAAAAGGCAATGGGGCAAATTAAGTCCAACTCCACCATGGTTTTGCTGGTCTTGTTAGAGTTGCACCAAGAGACGACTACTCAGATGTTCCACTGATTTGTCAGCAGGCAATTGGTAAAAATCTTTTAGCACTTTTACTTAATGAGTGATCATTTTTTCTTCCCACAGAACTCCTGTGGGTATGATGAGGCGTTCCCCAAAGAGCACTAATGATCTCATCCTAGCTGACCCTACAAAGAAACCTTTAGCCCAAGCTTGAAGACTGATCAGCAAGTGCTCACTTATCACAGCACAATTGATGCTCCGTTTGGTCTTGCATCAGTTTACCCACAAGGGTTTCCATGGAAATTAATATACAGTATCATACCTGTTATATCATGCCCGATCTGCTGTTTTTCCACGGGGTGTACCACATGCCAGCCGTATAAATCCTTGAAAAGCCTTGGATCTATAGGCTAGTAATTACCCAGTGTCTGTGGAGCAAATCCAAAACATACTGTGGGTCTGTGGAGCTGTAATTACGCTATAGACTGCATGACTAACTGACTGCTGCCGGACGTTTTCCCAGTCACAAGGTGTAAGGTAACCCTTGCAGCCACTGGGTGTTTTCCTACATTAAAAGCCTTTGCAAGGATTTTAGGGGCTGAATGTAACTCAGCTGCTGTAAACCTAGATTCAGATGTTAGACCAGATTTATTGGTAGCAGGCCTCTCAATACGCAACTTTCCCACCACATGAGACCTCCGTACATCTGGTGACGTGGTAAGGACCCGTCCCCAGAACACGCCTGCACGTGGGGTTGATCAGTGTCTGCGTGTCTCTGTCTGGGTCATGTAACGGAGATGCCGTGCTCCATGACCTGAGCCTCTTTCTCCTGCCACGTGACCCCGTCCGTGAGACACGGGCTGGTCTGTGGATTAGGGACCTGGAAACCATCTGTGTCCGGCGTGAGGCTTCGTGGGAGGGAGAGGGGAGGGGGGAGAGTCAGCAGCCCAGCTCCTGGGGAAGACAGTCCACAGCGGGGTCTTTGCTCAGCTCTTTCCCCGTCCTCTGCTCAAAACAGCTTTTCAGTCCTAACATGCAGCAATATCTAATGCCACCAGCATCACTCGATCCACCTCGAGAAGTGATGCGAGATCCCAGGACTATATGCATCCTGTGTGAGCACATGTGCACAGTGTCCTTGGCAAAGCTGTGAGATCCCTATGATAATTTTCTGTATTGTAAATTCAGCCATGATCACAATTTTCCAAATTTGGAGGGCCACAAAAGACATCAAGGGGAAAATCTAGACTTTAAAATGGCCGGGAGAAAACACATCAGGTAGGGTACAGAGGCGTGAGAGAAAAAGAATAACATTAAAGGGAAAATCCAGGGTTCAAGGGTGGGATACTGATGGCCCAGCAGCAGGATAAAAGGATGTAACCACATGGTCACACCCAATGCATTACTTTAATTTTCACCTTGTCTCCATAAAACTGCCTCTGGTTTCAGCCACCACCCATCAGAAATACTATTGAATTAGTATATTGTGTTGAGGGCAGGGTATTTTCAGTAGTAGAAACACTTTCCTCTGAAATTAAGTCCTTCGAGAACTGTTTTGGAGAGCAAGTCAGATCACATTCAGAGGAAGACGCACGATGTATTCATTGTCCACTCCTATCAGTTGGATCTGCAAGTCCTGCCATTATGCCAATTAATTATGTCTTCCAGTGTTTACCCACGTTTATGCTGCAGGGACTTGGAAGTTATACAATGCATGCTTGGGGTGATATAATTTCATACCCTTCTAAAACCTCAGAAGGTACAGCAAGATCCCTGGAGCACAGAGAGCTCCGTGAAGTACTTGTGAGAATAATGATAATTTATTTGCTTTGCCCAGTAGTTTTAGTTTGCATTCCAAGCACAATTTTGTGTGGGACTCTGGAATTTCTTGTAACTGCTGTACAATAATTTCTAAGAGTTACCGAGGCATTTTACAAATGTTTACAGCTGGGGTGTGCGGCGAAAAGGGGTGGAAGGTAGATATAATTGAAATGAAGTTTGCTTAATACCACTAATTCATCAAAGAATAATTGTGCTAGTTAAAACTTTACCCGTAAGACGTGCCCGTACCACAAATGGAGGCAGTGAGCACTGACTGGTGACCTGACGGGTGTTAAAAAAATTTGCAGTCAGTGTTAAGATCTTTCGAAGAAACCTCAAGCAGGCAGATGGAGTCACATGCATGCGGACATCTCCATACGGCAAGTTGCCTGCACATCCATTCACAGTGGATGCTAGCCTTGTAGGGCCTATCACCAAGACAAGGTAAGGAGATGGGAAGCAACACCAGCAAGATGATTAAATTGCATAATATATCTGTTTTTTCCTATGATCACCTCCTGCAAACTGTCCATGCTCTCACTCTCTCGCTCTCTCTTAATGTGGTGGACTGAGAGACAACCCAAATCTGCAAGTGGACCACAGCGTTTGGCGCGTCACTTTGCGGAAGGTTGTGTCCAGATTATGGCTATGTGTATACATATATACACACACACATACATTTCGAACAGCCATTCTTCACCTTCTGCTCCTCAGCTTCTGAGCGGTGAACTGGAACAAACTTTACAGAAAACCCATTTCCATCCTTTAATTTTTAAGGACAAGGATTGTAGCTTCCAGAAGGACTTTAACGGCAAGCAAAGTTGTTTTCTCCTTGAGAGATTGATAAAGTGAAACTTATATCTTGCAGCTGCCTTGGTCATTCTCTTGAAAGCACGCTCACCTCGCTCCTCCAGCAGCAGAAGAGACCCAGCGCTCTCCTGCTGGGACTGCTCGTGCCTGCACTTGAGCTGAGCTCATCGGGTATGAGACCGTACTGGGCTTCTGTTATAAAGGGGATCAATGCCTCAGCTGCAAAGAAAAGGAACTGAATGACAATAGAGGTTGCTGGAGAGAGGACTTTTGAAAACATTTTATGTTTCTAATTTTGGTAAGGAAATAGGCAATTACTGTCTTAAAAAATTAAATGTCATGAAATTTCAAACTCCATTTGTTTCTGATAAATATCTTGCAACTTGTGACAGAGGTTGCTGGAAATCTCCCCTAATAGCAGTGCCATGTTGGCCAAGAAGTGTTTGATCTGTGCTCTAGCCTTTTCTTCATGTGGGTTAGACTGGCCTATAGTCAGATAAAAAAATCATCTGGTTAGTTTAGTTTTTAAAAATAAATTTGAGGCAGTCAGCCTTCACTTTATAGCAGCTATACCCAATCTGTCCAGAGAAGTAAAACTAGGAATAGGCCAGCCCTAAAACACCACTTGCCAACTTACTTGAACTTTATAGAGGGAGTCTGAAATCTTGATCTATGTGTCTTCAAGCTTTGGCTGAGGTCCAGCTCTACCTACTACCCAAGAAGGCTTGGTCGGACGGCGTGTACTCTGTTGGACGTGCATCCGCGAGGCAGACCAGCGGTGTTTATACACGTTGGCATCTGAGTCACCTCCATGCTTCACTACGTCGTAATTTCTGATGTAAAACATGTTCAGTGGGTTGGGTTTAAATGGCCGCACAGGTATTTGGGCATCAGCCTGTCTTTAGATTTTTGTCTTAGAAGGTTTATTTGGCTCTAACCCAGTCTTAAATGATTTTTTTGCCATATAATGTGATCTGCACTTACAGTACTTGGTTGAGTTAGGGGAATACCCTGGCACCTATGGAACAGACCAGCATCAAATCATGCGGCCCAGATTTTTAGTTAACGAGCCTAACAATGCCACTAGTCCTTTTCAAAAGGACCTTTAGGTCTAAATCCCGATTGTTTGAATGAACTTACTGGCTTCAAAGCCAAGCATAAATTCCTCCAGTTTTACCTGTGCTGTTGTTTACGCTTGTAAACAATCTCTTCCTTAGAAGTTTAAAGTCTTATTGAATTAATTATTCAGAGATTGCCCTGAAAGTCTGGAAATAGTCTTGCATGCTATAGTGTTCAACTTTGGAGAAGACATGAGATGCTTTATTCCTAGAAAACTGTGAGGCTTGAAGACAGGGCAAGGAAAGGCGAATGGGTCTCTCCTGATGTGCCACGCTAGTATGGACTGGAATTTCCCTAATCGTTAATCCTCACTGGGAAACGTATCACCGTGTGTCGCCTTTACATTGCCACCGTTGTATGAGAGACAGCAGAAGCAGAGGCAGAGACACCAACCGTGGTGGGGTAGGACGCCCAGTCACACGCGGCGGCTTGGGCTTTAGCTCGGGTTTGTGATGGAGCACAGCTCGTCCGTCACCGCTACTACAGCCCGCCTGAGGCAGCGGGAATTAATTACAAAGCTTGAGAAGAAGAGTCAGTAACAGAATTGAAATATTCCCATCGGTTTCTCTTGAATCAGATCTCCCAGATAACGTCTGCTGATCGTAAAATATGATGCCAGGTGAGATAATATTGCTAATTAGAGGGACACTGCGCTCAGTCTTCAGCTCTTGTGAAGCTCCATGAGGTCATGCATGAATAGGCTCCAAGGAAAAAGGCAAAGTGTCAATAAGGATGATTTTCTTCAATAGATTCACCTGCGATAAGCACATTCCAGTGACTAAGTGCAGCATGAGTAGGTGCTGGAATTTTCACATCCTTGTAAAAATAACGTAGTATAGAAAAGTCCAGTAAATGCCTATTTTTTTTCCACAGATTCTATTTAAAATTAGAGATAAGCAATAGGAAATCTGAGGCAGAAAACAAATACCCAGTATCTGGACATTTGCTGTCATCCCAGGATGCAGTGCTCATGAGGTAAAACTTCGTAGTATGGTGGGGAAAAAACACGCACAAAATTACTTCCAGTCGGTTCTGAGGTAGGTCCTGAGTGACCAAAATCCCTGTCCTTTGAAACAAATCCAGATCATATTAGTTGTGCAGGCTGTGTTCTGATTCAGTGTGGAATTTGTTTTTCCCATCATGTGAGAGAGAAAACATCCAGTCCAAAAAGGGAGATGTCAGCCTGTACGCAAATTCGCTCATCAGGGAGAAATGATGCCGCAAACACGCAAAACAGAGAAGCGGGCTTAGCAACGCGATAACTTTCTGTATTGCCTTGTGGACAAAACCATCTTTGAAGGATTAATAACAAACTGAAAGCTGACTGGAAATATCTCGCTTGTTTGTTTTGGCTTCCAGAGCATTTCTAAGTGTAATTACTAGCAGTTGAGAAACGGAGAGGATGAAAAAAATCTTGTGGTTAGTGCACAGGGCGGTGGCTCAGGAGACCTAGGTTGATTTCTAACCTCTGTCGTGGTCCAGTGTCACACAAGAAAAAGAGCCTTTAATTCATCTGCAGCTCGGCTCCTTTCCTACGGCAGGGATGAAGCTGCCCTTTGCCCGCCCGGTGCCCGGGCCGCCAGCAGCAACTCCTTACACCAAGGTGCCTTTCACAGCCAGCCCTTCTGGCCTGCTGATGCTTGTGTAATTCAGACACCGATAATGACGTATCCTTCTTTAAGGGTTCCCGGAGCTTATATATAAGCCTCTCTTAACAGCCACAGGCTGCTTCAGATGGGGAAAATCCAAAGTTCCTGTGTGCAGATGCGCCTCGTTTTAAGCCAGTGGATATGAATGGATTTGTGCTCCGCAAGAACGACTGTCGTTATTAAGATACACGTTTGCTGGGCAGCGACAAATCTTTCCTTTGGAACATAGTAATTAAGGTTTAATTTTATTCCGGATTATAGGCAGCTCCGTTTGCAAACCAGCCCTCATCCAAGTTTGCGCACATATTGCCTGGAAATGAACGTTACTCTCCAACTGCTTAAGCAGCTTTGGATAAGAAATGATGGTTTCAGGAAGATTAGGAGCATAAGAAAGAGCTCCAGGCTAAAAGGAAGTTAAGAGAAAGTGCCATTACGAGTTCAGGAAGAAATGCTGCCACCTGTGAGGGTTTGAGTCTTCCAAATCCCTTGGGAGAGTTGGAGAAAGTTGATGGGAAAAGGATGGATTAGTGAAGGTGATGAATTTACAGATGGTGAGCATGAAGACAGCCTATACATGTGTATGTATACATATATATATGTACAACTCATCACCAGGAAAATTTATAGGCTTCCGTCTGCTTGGAGAAAAAGCAGTGGTTATGGTTCTGGAGGTTTTATTATATGGCAGCAACCAGGAGCATCACATGAGATGAAGTTATAGGTGCCATCTTAAACACAGAGGGGGATAAAGTCTGTCTTGCCCAGTTCAGGAGCTGTGGAAGGAAGATGGACAGAGGGCGGG
>NW_009209760.1:112725-117058 GCF_000690835.1 Fulmarus glacialis
CAGGGCAGACGAAAAGGAAGCGATGCTTGCGGGGCTGCCCAGCAAAGCTGGGATGCAAATATTTGCCTTGCTATCTAGTACCCTGTTCATGCAGATCGTATCTCCTCTGGTGTTTTCTTCATAGGTACATGCCTATTCTGCCAGGTAAAGGTATTTAAATACAAGAAGTTATTATTTTTTTCTTAAACACATATGTTTGTCCCGCTCTGAGAGTGGTAGGGGGAGGACAGTGTGGATATCTGATGAATCTTTCACCCTCGCTGTAGTGACAGCTTTGATTTGTGAAACAGCTTGGAATAAAATGCTGGTAATTTTTCATGGAAAAAATAGTGGACATAATTTCTGTGTGTCACAAAGAGAATAGCAGAGAACTGAAATGCCTGGACACGCCATTATCTGAGTGCCAAAATCCCAGATGGATATAAAAGTTAACGTTTTTAACCCAGAGAAGTAACGTTACAATCATCCCTAATTAAGTAGATTCTGCTTGTTTATTGTTTTCAAGTATCTGCAGCTGTACTCATCAATGTTTCACATTATTCCTTGGCTGTTTTCTCACGTTCAGTCTCTTTGCTGGTTTGATGTTTTGTTCTCTGGAGATTTCTTTCATAAATTTTTACTATTTCCTCGGAGATTTTTTTTTTTTTTTTTTTTTCTTCCAAATGAATGTTGTCACTGGGGGATGGGTCCAAATGAATGTTGTCACTGTGGGATGGTGTAGCGAGAGGAGAAAGTCAAGCAGTGGAAACTCCTTTAACTAAACGACACGGAAAAACCCCTCTGGCTCCCTGTCAGCCAAAGAAGGTCGAATGCAGTCAGAGCTACAACCCTGTCAATGGATCCTAAATCCAGTATTTAATATTGATAAATACCAGCTTCATAAATACCACATTGACAATGGTGACATCAGCCCTGACATCGGCATGACGAAATACAACCAGGACGTATAAAAATGACTTCATACTGCCAGGTTTGCTCACAGTAACCACCGGAACAAAACCAGAAAGGTTCTATTGTAAGTTTAATTAGTTATTAGTAAGAATATTTTATTAGAGGAGCTCTGTAGGCTGGAGGAGTATTGCTCGCTCGCTTGCTCTCCAGCTGTCTATGCTACGCTGGTCGGGCATGATGCTGAGGTGAGATCGAGAGGAGCAAAGCTGGACTGCCTCAGTGCTTGGGGTAAGCGGATATTTGAAATTGGTGTTGCAGGCGTTTAAAACAGATATTATGCTCACCTCGGCTCGCTGGCTGCGGGGAGGAGGTTTGCTGGGCATGCCCTCCACCACCCCGCCGCTCAGCCCACGGACCAAAGGGGAGCTTCAGCTTTGGAGGAGAGTTTCGGAGACTCATCTTTCTGTGATCTGTTATAGCCCGACGCTAAGCACAGGGTAACAGAAAGGTTCCCCAAGAGCAGTGTTTGCACCCTGCTGCTGCACACACATGGAAAGTCAGCCTTAGACGTGCCCAAGGCACATCCCCCTGCAGAATAACGGACCCGGGGTCTGCTGCCATCGCTGCCTCTGTCGGCGCTGCGCCGGGGGACGTCCCTTCTGAATTTAATTAAAATCTAGAAGCAGCGCTATTAAATCACCCAAAGACCACTGGAACATTTTGCAAAAGAGAGTGTTCTAAGTGACCATGGTGGTATTTAGGGAAATGGTTATGAGCTGACAAAAATTCACATGGTAACTATTTTTTAATAAAATGAAGGGGGAAGGAAGAGAACGATTCAGATTTTCCCTTGAAAATTTTACAAAATTACTTTTCACATACCTCAATTATCTCCACCTTCATTTTATATATAAAAATCTTTGCCTACAGAATGAGTCAATAAAAGCCAATAAAATGAGAACAGTATGAGACAGATCCTTGGATTGTATAAATAAAGGATGGCTGAGGTGACATCATTGGGGCAACAGTGATTTATACCAGCTGAGGATCTGGCCCATAAACCTGGAATAACTCTTTCTGTGCTGTGATTTATGTTCTCCAGTTATTGACTGCTTAGGAATAAGCCCTCTGTTATAAACAATCTGGGAAGCGAAGGCGGCAATTGTGCCTTAATGAGACCATGGTTCAAAGCGCTGCCCTGTTACATTGACCCTTCTATAGATCAGAAAGTCTCCTTGATTGAATTACCTTACAGAACCCCAGACTAGACAGCTCCAAAAACTTATTTATGCCCCGATTTTTTTTTTTTTTTTTTGGGGTGCACTTCATAGTGATTTACAATTCAGCCAAGGGACTCTTCAGGCAACCGATGAGAATTGTTTAGAGGGGTTTGCGGTTTGTATGCAGTTACACTTTTCCTTAAGAAAAAAAAAAAAAGCCCATTTTGAGACTATAAAGGTCTTGTCTCCTTTCCCAAGCACAAAGAATAAGCAGTTCTGCCTTTTAAGTCTAAAGGACCAAAAACTTCAAGAATTAGGGGAATTTAAATTAGAGGCAACACACTGCACATGTCTGAAACGTTCCCATTTGAAAGTTCACAATTCAGTCTTGCTCACTGTTCTCAGCAGGTATTACAGGATTGTTCCACCAGGTTTAACTCATCTTCAGGGAGATTTTTTTCCCCCTTCAAATCTGTGGTATAAAGCACTGGAAATAATACGATGTTCCCTTCCATTCACAAATGAGTGTTCTCTTCTGTTGCAGGATGTCTCGCAGCCTCTAATGAGATAAGGCTCAAAACACCCCCAAAAATTAATGAAACACCCAACTATTACATCTTAATTTGTTCTGGAGCAATACCGCGCTGCAACAAACGTGCAGCAAACAGCCTTGGCTCCTCTCGAGCTTCCTCGGTGCCGCAGCCCACGGGATTTCACCTCGCCGCTGGCAGGGAGGGATGCTCCGGGTCGCCACAGCCCAAAGCGAGTGTAACCTCGCCCGGGGACCACTGCCATCGACCGTGGGGTCACACAGCCCCCATGCCCAAAGGTGGCTGATGGCCACGGAACCAGCGCGGAAGTCGTCTTTGTGCTATCAAAAGTCCTGGTAAATATTCAATACACCCCAGGCTCTGTGTCGAGCCTTTGAAAAAATCTCCTTAAGCTTTTCCCTCATCTCTGTGGACTCAAAGACTTTCATGTTATAGTTGCCAAAAGTCTCTGCGTGATTTAAAAGCTGAAATCCCATTGCAGTTTCATAATTTACAGTTGGTTTCCAGAGGCTTTGACTGAAAGACACCTTTCTTCAAAACTCCCTTCTGCACATCGCCTGATTCAGGATCTGCTTTTTCCCTTTTCACTACATCTTTCTCTCCCGGTACCTACCCCTTGGCATTTTCCATGTCTTTCCTTTCTCTGACCACAGAAAGGTGGAGCTTCAGTCTGTAGTGTCATGGTCTGACCCTGGCACAACTGCTGGCGTCTCTCTCAGTCTCAGGGGGCTTAAAAGTAAGAGCCTGGTACAGAAACGAGTCAGGTCCTTTTGCCCTGGACATGAGCACACTACCTGTGCTCAGCAGAGCACCGCGCCAGGTGTCATATTCATATACTATCATTAATTAGCTCATGCCATTAATTACCACTAATGTTCGAAATGTAGTAGAATTTTGAACAGAAAGCATCCCGCATATTGGCATATTTATACCCTGCGAATATATTTTTTCTTTCTTTTCAAGCTCCTTAAGCAGAAACTTATACTCCCTCGGGAATGAAATCTCTTGGGCAAAGTTATAGTATATATTAAAAGAGGAACTTTAACCCGTGTTGTAAACCACATATTACTATTTAATAAGCCCCTGCCTTCTTTCAACACAAATAAAATATTATTGCTCTCTGAGCTGAAATACGTTTAAATGGAACAATGATTTATATTTTTCCAAAACAAACAGTCTTCAAGTGAAGTTCTTTTGAAATTATTTGAGAGATATTTTTGTGAATTGGATGGGTGCCTAAAAATAATGTTGTAGATTGTAAGATCTGACAATACCAATAATTACACTGCTATAATTCAGCTTAAGCACCCTACCTTCCTCTGGGTATCAGGACTCCCTTTTTCTCCTTGGCGTCTAGGACATTCTAGTTGAACATTTACATCTACAATCATAAGCTCCTCTAGAAAACATAGTCTTGTATTTTTAGGACTGGAAAAGGACATAGGGAACTTGTTTCTCCCTATTAAAATGATGGTAAGTGTCTCTACTAATAGGAGAGGGGAAAAAAGAAAGAGAATAATGTGACAATTGTAATGATCCTACTCTGTCATAAAACAAATATGTTAATAGTGAAATACAATCACCAAACCGTAGAGCTGCTCCGACATCTGGGCTGAATTACAGGCGCTCGAATGCGAGCCCGCGCGGCGCCGCTGCTGCTGCTGAGCCCGG
>NW_009209761.1:0-27518 GCF_000690835.1 Fulmarus glacialis
CTGCTGCGAAGTCCTTTTTAGATACAGGCACGTGAAGAGTTCATTTAATTCTCGCGAGCCTGATTTAATGTATTTCTTCAGCTTCTGCTGTTGGCGGTGGGAGTGACGCTGGCCTTAAAATTGCTCTCAGGTATTATTAATTTAAGAGTTTAAAGTATTTGGCCAGAAGGTAGCTAGAAAAATACGTGACTGCAGAAACCAAAACAGTTCCATCTGAGCGCAGACCGGCGGTAAAAGCCTAGCTGCTTACCAGCGACTGGCGGACTGGCGCAGTGAAGCACCGGCCTGATGTGGCCGAAATACAACAGGGGTCTTCGGCGCCGGTCGGCCTGCGGGTGGTTTTAGCAGAGCAGCTCCGTCGTGCAGCGTCTTGCTCGGAGCAAAACGTTATCTAATCCGAGTTAATCCCACGGTTGTCTATCCGGGATCTGTAGAGGGGGGGTTTGTTCTGTAGGTGAGAAGGAATGGCTAGATTTTTCACTTGGTGTTTCCTGTATTCCCTGTCTGTTTTTCAACTGTGCCGTTGGGTTTTGAGGTATACAAGGTAACCAGCAGAAGAAGAATAATGTCTCTATATGCAAGCTAAGCTTTATAACATTGGTAGAATTTGTGAGAATAGTAAAGCTGTTTAATTGTTTAAGATCAAACTAACCAAAACTAAGTTTTGGTCCTGCCAGGCTTCTCTGTTTTTATGTAAGTTGTTTTGCTCTTTGAAAACTGCTTTGAAGAGTTACTTTATGGTATTTCTTGGTATGGCTTTTTCATTATCGAGTAGACTTCCTCTGTCTCCTTTTCCGGACCTACTGTGTATTCTTTCTTAATAATTCTATTAGTTTAGTCCTTTTATATAATACTTAGTCGGACACTGATCCCCCCAGCCCCCAAGTATTTTGTTGCTTTAACTGTTGAAGTAGTTGAAGAAGGATGTTCATACCCTTCTGTTTCATTTTTAATATTATGCAGATATTGAAATAAATATGAGTGCTTCATTAGTGGTTTGAACTCAAGTTTTCATTGCATTGTGTTCAATGAAAGGGTGAGGGAAATTACTTTAGAGTTTCTTATTTCAGTAGTATATAATGAAAAATGATGATTTAAGAAAATAAACAAAACCACACCCAAACAACAAACAAACAAAAACCCCCAACAATTTGAATATCTTGCCTGTTACAGTTAGAGCACTACTAAAATTTACAAACCAGCAGCTGTATTTACGGGTTTGACTTTGTTCTTGTGAATAGTTCCTATGAAATAGGTAATTTAATTTAAATATACAATTAGAATAATTTATATTTAATGTAAATATAAGATTTCTAGATAAGTGTTTGCAAGGGTTGGGCTTTTGAGGCTAATACATAGTGTAGAACTCAAAGATGTGAATAATAGGAGCCACTCTCTTGTTATGATTTGCAGAGAGAGGAGGACAGGAATAATTGCTTATGTGAAAGAACTACATTTGTGTTATCCTAGGAATGACAAGATAAGTCTTTGAGGTGTTCTTTCGGAGTAGATAGACTTTCCCCCCCCCTCTTCTGTCAGCCTTAATGAAAAGGTTAATTGCTGAAGAATGGATTGAAATTACTGCCTGTGGGCAGTTTACATTTGTTGTTTTCTGTGTCACTTTTTTATTCATAAGAGAGTTAAAGAGATAAAATGATCTTGCCTTCGTTTCAAAAGCTATCTCCGAAGGGGTGGGTGGTGCCACTTGGGTCTGTTTTATTTCTTAGCCTTTCTTGGTACAATCGTAGAAGTTTATCGATTTTCCACAGTTTCTTCTGCAGAATTTTCCTACTTCATTTATATGAAAAATGCAGCATAATTTTCAATGATATATATTTTTCTCTTACTATATTTTTCTTGTTGTTAGTAATTTTACCAGCATTAGGAACTGTGTTTGCAGAACAGCACTGGCTTCTTTATTAGTACTGAAATGACAAATAGAAGGTGAAATAGTTAATGTTGTTGGGATGTGTTGATCTCTGCGTCTGACGATGCTACTGTAATGAGCACAGAGATTTACATCATACATGCTCAGAAGGTGTTAGACTATAACTTTAGGTATTCACAACATACCTTAGGCAAAGGAGTCCCATTAAAGTTATTCATCTGTACTTGTGGAACTGTATGCTTAAGGTAATTTGTGGTCAGTGTTGTTTTTGCCCCGGTTTCAGTAAGAGTCCAGGTGAAGCATACGTCAAACTCATTTGTTATTAGAGTGATTTTTAATGCAACTTCACTTGTGATACCTTGTTCACTTTCCATAAATTATATTTTAGACTTAATAAAATAATTGGTCTCTTAAGACTGTTGATCTCCAAAGCTTTTACCAAGGCTGGGTGATGCTAAATGAAGGGGGTTTTGTGACTTCTCTTTTTGTTTTTAGTGTAATAATTTCTGGATGGATGAATCATTAGAATATTTAAAAAAAACACTATTGGGGGGGTAATACTAAGTTTAATGCCTCATTGAAGTGTCTGAGCAGTATACCCTTTGAGGAAAGATAATGCCTGTTTAGTTGAAGTTAAATTATGACATCTGGTGGATAACTACTAGGCTGAAATGCTGATTCAATTGAACTTTTAAACAGTGATATCAGAATTACTCTATACACCCTGGGGACTCTCTCACATCCTGGTTCCATTCCAGATCCGGAGGTTAAGAACACACTCATGTGAATACAATGAATGACAAACCAGTTCTAGTATAATGGAAACATTGTTTGCGTTTAGTTGAAGGTCTCCTCCTGAGGAAGTTCAGTAAGTGTTTTGTGTCAGATCTGTCAGTTAGTGATGCTAGGGATCTGCTGTTTTTCTTCTTCACTTTTTTTCTGAGTGAAGAAGGTAGCAAGTATTTGTTTTAAAGAAAAGAGTTGTTGCTAGCCATGATTTAGGTGGAGAGCAACTCTGGAACGTAAATCTTTAGTTTCAGTCGGCAGAGTTTCCATTGGATTAAATGGACATTATGTAGACTGTAAAGTCTACATTACAGTCTAGTATAGGGGAGGAATAGTACTTTAGCCATGGTCTTCAGCGTAAGTCATTTGCCATATGTGGCAACAACCTGGTTTTAGCACATTTAAGCTGTCTTGGGGCACAGTACCACCTCAGCTGATTAACTGTGGTTAGTGCAGTACTGCCCTGTGTGTAAATTCCACAGGCCAGCTTCCAATCTTCTGAAATGACTTTGACAAATAGCAAATATTTTCTGGGTGATACTGTACTTGTAGTGTTTCTGGGCTGTTTATAGTTATAAATAATGTAAACTCCTGTTTTAATTCTTGCTGACAAGTGGTTTGGGAAGCAAGTAAGAAATTCTGTAGCTATCGTTATATGCTGGAATAGAGCACAATCTGCCATTCTGGGCGGAACAGGCTATTTATACCTCACTTTTGGATTTCTTTATGTATTCTAAATTTTTCACATAAAATAATATTCCCCCTCCCGCCTCTTCCCCCCCTCAAGTAAATTGTAATACCTAGCTTTGGCCTTCAGCTGTTCTGAAAAGGTGGGAAAACTTACTCTGAACAGATCAGTTTAATAATTTTTGATAGAAATAGAAGTGTGGTTGAATACTGTGTCATAAGCACTTCTTGCAAAAAAAGCCTGTTGAGGCATCACAGCAGTTCCTCTGGGAGGTGAACATGAACTTTCTAAGTACGGGTGAAAGAAGTGGCTGCTTTGGTGCTCACAGCTGTCAGAGAACTAAAGAAGGAAAAAAAGTATTGAGTTTTTCCTGTGCATAAGACAGCCCAAGCCTTTTGCCGATCCCTAGACCTCTTCCATAGCCTTTTTCCTCTTCTTGTCCTGACTTGTAGGTTAAAATTAAACCTAATGTCCAGATAATCTCACCTGACAGGGAACAGATGAGCTATTCCACATTTGAGTGACCACTTGTGCTGATTACATAAATACATGAGGTTGTTGTTTCTTTAGCTGACAGAAATATGGTTGTTTATTCAGGATCTTCATTTAAGAGACAATCTACCTTTTTATGGGAGGTGATCAGTACACCCTTCCTGCCATCTCCTTCAATTTCGTGGTGTTGGTCACCCATATCTAAGAATCTGTGATTTCCTTCTATTTTGAAGAAAAGTAGAGACTCAGGGTGACAGCACTTGGCTCTAGCAGCCTTGGCAAAAGACTGGTTTTTTGTGCCCTACGAAGAGGAGTAGTATTCCAAGAATGCTTGTGCTGTTTTTCTGACTGTCTTGCTGTGCCTCTGTGTACTACTCTGCAAGTATGCTCTATGTAACATTGTATGCAGTATGCATTCATACTCTACCACAGGGAAGAGACCATTCACACATCCAAAATATGGATGGTTGTTCTGTGATCTATATTCAACAGTTCTTATAGCAGTGTCCTTGAAGCTTTTCTAAAGAGAAATTTATACAGGCATGAAAGCTATGCTTGTATACAAGTTAGAGGACAAACTTTGAAATATGATCTAAATATCGCCAAGTATTATAGTTACCAGTAAGATTTTGTTGTTGGATTACCCGAGTATTTCTGAAATGACTTGGGACTGCGGACATCAGAAATCAGCTTGTTGTGTTCCCATTTGTAAACTTGGATCTAGCAGTCAAAGCTGGTACATGAAACTGTGAGAGTGTGTGTTTCTGTTTGCGGTGACCTGGCAGGAACTGAGCTTGAGACCTGTAGGTAGATTTGGGATGGAAAAGTTAAGTTGAGGTGAAATGTCAAATGCCTTAACACAAGGAAAGTAGTGTAAATGCTTAGCTTAGCTGTGTTGGTTTCCAGCATGGCTCTTGGCAGATTTCATCGCTCTTCCTACCTCGGAGAAAAAGTATTGTCACAACAAAGGATTTTTTTTTTTCCCCCTCCCTTCTCCCTGCTGTAAATTAAGAGGACACAATGCCTGCTTTTCAGGGCAACTGTATCTTTATCCAGCTAGCTTTAGGTGTATGTGTGTTTACTTTTTTTTCTCTGTTAACCCCCACTCTGTTTTTTTCTCTGTTAACCCACTCTGTTAACCAATGCTTTGAATTGGTAGCATTAGGTTATATTGATTTGCCAAGTATCTGTGATAGAGCATTTGGTTTGGGATGTTTTTGTTAAAGCATGGAATAAAAACAGTCATATCATTAATATAAACCCAATTTCTATGTGCGATACAAGAAACCTTAGGTAATAATTTCTTTGAAGGGTTTGGAAACACTTAATGTCAGCCAGCATGTGGAGCAGGGAGGAGTTTATGGCTGGACTTTAGCGTACTGAAGGTCTACAGTGTTTGCTAAGCCAGCAGAAGCATCTTGTTTTGCCTTCTAAGTTTTGACCTTCATGCACCTTTCATACTGCTGATACTGCTTGCAGGAGCCCATAACTTATGATTGCAATATATATTCTCTGTATTTAGGAAACGCTGTAGTGATTTTTTGCTGCAGGGATCTGCATAGCCTTAGTATCCTGCAAATATTGCAACATATTTTAATTGTTCTTTATAACATATGCCTTTGTCAACTGAATGTACACTTGTCTTCATGGCTTGAGATGAGGGACTTCATCTCCTCCAAAGAAAACCCAAAATTCATGCTTTTTCTTTCTCTGGGTAATCATATTTTAGTTTTAGTATCTAGCAGAGCTTTAGAGTTATCACTCTTCTTTAATAATATGCTCATTCTAAAGTAGCTAATAATATCAAATAAGCTATTATATATAAACTTACATATATATAAAAATCTATATTTTGTTAAATGTTTCCACTAAAATTATGTGTTATTTTCTAGAGAGGTTAAGTTTACATTTTCCATGAGTTTTTCTTTTTTCTTTTTTTTATATAGGATTGTGACTAGAAACTGATACCATTCTCTCTTCCTGTTTCAGCCTAGAAGATGAATAATCTTTCCTTTAGTGAACTGTGTTGCCTGTTCTGTTGTCCACCATGCCCAGGGAAAATTGCCTCCAAACTGGCATTCTTACCTCCTGATCCCACGTACACACTGATGTGTGATGAGAGCGGTAGTCGCTGGACTTTACATCTCTCAGAGCGAGCAGACTGGCAATATTCTTCTAGAGAAAAAGATGCCATTGAGTGCTTCATGACTAGAACAAGTAAAGGTAACAGGATTGCCTGTATGTTTGTGCGTTGCTCGCCTCACGCCAAGTATACTTTGCTCTTCTCACATGGAAATGCTGTTGACCTAGGTCAGATGAGCAGCTTTTACATAGGACTGGGTTCACGGATTAATTGCAACATATTCTCGTATGATTATTCTGGATATGGTGCAAGTTCTGGGAAGCCAACAGAGAAGAATCTGTATGCTGACATTGATGCTGCTTGGGTGGCTCTTAGGACAAGGTAAGACATTAGTTGCCATTTTTCTTTTACAGTGTGCTTTTCAAATGGTTGTACTTAATCTGCATTGGTAGTTTAAACAGAAATGCTGTATTTTAGGATTAATGGATTTGTGTCCAAGCTGACTGGTGGTGCCTTATGCTGAAGGCATTGTCAGTATTGAGCAGGATCAGTATATAGTACTGATATACTAGAAAAATTGAAATGGGATGAAATTTAATAAGGTATGTTTCAGTTTTGAATGATTAGAAGATAATCCTTATTGTCACAGTTTGGGATCTTCTCAGCTGGAAATCTCAGAAGATAGGATAAACCTGTGATAGTTGGTTCCCCAGTAACTGAGCCACTGGTGTGACATGGGTGAGAGAAAATGCAGGTTGTTTTTTCAGATAATTCCATTACCTACTTTTTTTGTAGGGAGGGTCAGTGGAAAATCTGTTATAAGAGAACCTGGTGAGGCTCTGTTTGGATTTCTGTATGGTGTTCAGACCACCTTTGTTTCAAAATTCAGACCAGCGGCTACAGCATTTCCAAAGATACCTTTCTATATAAAACAAAAAGTTGGTTTTATCTTAGCAAAATGTGATGTGTGGGAGAGGTTGTAATTGATCTGCGTAAATACGTTATGGTGGGAACAAAAAACAGGAATTTGAATCAGTGGGGTTAGCTCAAATAAATTAAAACTGGACAAGGAAAAAAAATGCAAATAGGAAGGGTGTTGTTTCAGCAATTTCTGTGTTCTAAGACTTTGGTTTTAAGGAGATAAAATAGTACGGTGAAGGACTCTGGAGGCATTCTCTGATACCAGTAAGAATCCCAGGCACCAAATAAATGCAGCTCTGAATACCAACTTCTTAAATTTGAGAGCATTTTTCACCATGGTTTGTTTTATTTAGAGCAATATTCTTCTTGTTTTACAAGTACCCAAACTACAAAAAGATTATTTTTTTTAAATACTGTGCAATCATGAGAATAGATGGTCACCAAAAAAGTTCCTATCATATCATCTATTTTGCACCAAAAAGCTGTGAAAACTTGAATTTAATGTAGAGCAGCATGTTATGGTTTGATCATTGCAACTTCAGCGTACTGTTTAATAATATAATATCAGGGATGGGACTTAGTGTAAGGGCATGTGTAAAGACTCTTTAAATCCTGGAGCCTGGTAGTTGTCGCAGTGAATTTAGAACTTGATCAATGTAATATTGACTATTATCCTATTACTTCAGAGCGGATTGTCCCTTTTCTGTGTTTTAAATACAGGTATTGTCTTGCATTTCTTTTCCATTATAACAAAGGTGATTGTGCCCTTGTACTCGGCCCTGGTGAGGCCGCACCTCGAATACTGAGTTCAGTTTTGGGCCCCTCACTACAAGAAGGACATTGAGGTGCTGGAGCGTGTCCAGAGAAGGGCAACGAAGCTGGTGAAGGGTCTAGAGAACAAGTCTTATGAGGAGCGGCTGAGGGAACTGGGGCTGTTTAGCCTGGAGAAGAGGAGGCTGAGGGGAGACCTCATCGCGCTCTACAACTACCTGAAAGGAGGTTGTAGCGAGGTGGGGGTTGGTCTCTTCTCCCAAGTAACCAGTGATAGGACGAGAGGAAATGGCCTCAAGTTGCGCCAAGGGAGGTTTAGATTGGACATTAGGAAAAATTTCTTTACTGAAAGAGTGGTCAGGCCTTGGAACAGGCTGCCCAGGGAAGTAGTAGAGTCGCCATCCCTGGAAGTATTTAAAAGACGTGTAGATGTGGCGCTTAGGGACATGGTTTAGTGGGCATGGTGGTGTTGGGTTAACGGTTGGACTTGATGATCTTTAGAGGTCTTTTCCAACCTTAATGATTCTATGATTCTATGATTCTATGAAAGGTGTGATACTTCTTTTTAAAGAAGCATATTTTATTCATGTATTAAAGTAGGGGGAATGTTTATTATCATAAACCTCATACACCCACAGGGGACAGGTATTCAGCCTCACATACTCAAAAACATGCGTACTGTGTTGTTAGATTAGGTTTTGGCGTTTCTTTTGATTACAGTGGAAAGTTGAGGTATAACTAGACATTTGTTCTGTAAGCCAAGAGCTGCAACAGGTGCACTGGTGACCACGATTTTTAGTTGATAGGTGATCTGGAAGATAGCCACTTGGTGAAATACCCAGTAACATTGACCAAAAACATCATACAGTTTGTGAACAATGTGGAATGCAGTCTGAATTGTTTAAATGTACCAGAAAATGGAAGAGAACTAGATGGTGAAACTTAATCGTTTATGTCAGTTTACAGGCTCTGTTTTATGAACTAATTTGTAATTATTGTCTCTTCCTCCCCCTGACAAATTTCTGATTGAAAACCTAAAAGAAAATGTCACTGCAACTTGAATTCTCACCTCCATTCTTGAACAGTGCATAGTGTACCTTCGTAATCAAGTAAGATTGTTCATTAAAATATCCCTTCTGAACATGCCCTTCGCTGACAGACATTGTCACGGGGGGAACTCTAAATACATGCTCCATCTATCTGCTTTTCCCTCTTCCATTCAGGAATGACCTCACATCAATCCCATTCGCTGTCTGGGTTTATTTTTTGTGTCAAAACCTCCTTTAGAAATACGTAATTCTGTAGAGTGTATAGAGCTTGAATTGGTCTGCCCAACTTGTGGATTTCACAAACATGAACTGAATTTTTTCCATTGCTTGAAAAATGGCTGATATTACTGGTTTGCACTGTGGTACTTTGAACAACTTTCTGATTGGCAGACCTGGTCTTGTCCTTCTATCTGAATGCTGTATATAGCAGGGAGAAGTTCAGCACATGATTCTGGATATACTGGCTCACACAGTTTGGTTACCAGTCCATGGTATTCTCTTGAGCCCTGAGACAGTGCTGAGCTGTGTTTAAATACTTGATGAATATCTGGACCAGAATGGAGCCTTTGAGCATTTGCTGCAGCATTGATTGACTTTTCTAGCATAGCCTGTTCTGTCAGTGTTACACTGGCACCATCTTTAGCGTTTATAATATAAGTGTTCTGCAAAAACAAATTAATTCAGCGGATTGTTTGCAGGATAGATGTAAGTAGCTGTAACTCCTTTGAAATTCATGTTGATGGGATGAGAGAAGAAAGGGATCCTAGACTTTTAAACTGCGCCTCACAGATTGTGATGAGACGAAGAAAAGAATGGAGAAATTACCTTTGTTGGAGGTTGATCACAGCCACCCACAGCTCCCTGCATTCCCTGTTCTGAGAAATGGGATCATAGAACCCAGCATTAAAAGGTGTTTCTGGGGTAACTGAAATGCTGATGTGGACTTCATTCTACAGTCAACACAGCTGCTTGTGGTGGAGACGTGTTAGTGTGTTAAGTTTTATATCTTGGAAGGACAATCCAGATGGTCATCTGTAAATTGGCACGACTGTCCCGTGGGGACTGGACACCTGGCGTGAAATAGTCTGGAACTAGTATTGAGGGTGATGATGAGGTTGGTCCAACACCACTTTCTTAAAAGTGGTTGCTGTAAGGGTGTGTGAATATTGTCATTAATGTAAATGAATACAGAAAGCTAATTTGGCAGCAGATCAGAAGAGGTAAACAGCAGATGCAGATTCTGAGTTGTGTCCCTATTCTTACCTGCTTTGAGTATTTTAATAGGAAGCAGGAGCTATCCATGTGGATGCTGACTGTGGAAGAAGGCAAGGTGATTCAGTGCCATCATGTTTGGGAAAGTTGCACATTATTGCATATTCATGTGCATGGGACTATATAAAAGCTGCAAGTGAGGACATTCTTTTTCGGACTGTCATAGCTACAAAGTGTTGAAATGCTAGGAGTCATTTTGGGATACGCCTATTTTCTGCTGTCCTGGTCTCTGAAGGCCTTTGATGACACCCTAGCAAGGGTGGAAAGGTTTAACCAGCCCCAGGCAAATGCAGGGCAAGTGGCGCTCATTCAGAAACCTGAAAACTTGCTGGAGTTGCCTCATGCCCAGATTTACCTTTAAGAAGCCAAACAGCCTTTTCATTGTTGCTTATCGCGGACTGTATAATAATTGAAAAATTGAAGGGTAAATCTCACCATCAGACTGATGTGTCAAAGTGGACAGAATGTCCGTAATTTGAACAGCCAAATGTAGGAATAATACTAAATCTGTTTGGATGTTGGCTGAAAGTGTTCTTCTGAGAATTCACAAATTACGGGGTTTTTTATTCAAAAGTAGGGGTTTTTTTTTGCTAGAAGATGAGGTGCCTTACCTTTGAATATTTGGAGAGAAATTGAGCTTTTATTTAAATTGATAGGGAAAAGTAGCTCAATTTATCGTGAAGAGAAATCTTGCCAATAAAACAAATGTACCAGTAGCATT
Source organism: Fulmarus glacialis (assembly GCF_000690835.1). Lineage (NCBI taxonomy): Eukaryota > Metazoa > Chordata > Aves > Procellariiformes > Procellariidae > Fulmarus > Fulmarus glacialis. The sequence goes on from NW_009209761.1 coordinate 10,672, forward strand.
GTAAGGTTTAGAAAAAGCGAAACCATCATGAGAGAGGCAGAGGAGGTGCAGTTTGTTGATTACTACATGCGTGGTCAATGGGCTTGCCTCTCATAAAACATAGTTCCCTTTTCCTTCTAGCAATGTTACATGTTGTATATACAAGAAGGGGAATGTGCATCTGAGTTGAGGAAAAGCTGTATGCTCATTAATTTTATTCATGGCCTGGAATGTTGATAGTTAAAGGTGTGGAGGATGTTCATGCCCTTCATGTTCTGCAATTTGCAGCTGTAATTTTGTGTGTTATGTGCATGATGACAAAAGGTTCTGAAATGTGCATTGAAATTTCCCTCAAGATGTTCCCCCTTGTTCCTTGTGCCCCAAGTGCTGCTGTCAGTTGGTTAAATGCATGTGTTGCAATAGCTTCACAAACAGTGGCCTCTCTAGAGCACCCGTTGCACCTCTTCATTAGTGTGAGCCTGAGAGGTACTATTGAAAATGTATCCTTCTAAGGTTGATTTTACAGATACTTCATTTTATTATTGTGAAGTGAGCATGTCTTCTAGATTAACAGCAGTAGTTCAGAAGTAAAAAGATAAATTGCTTTCTGTCTCCCTTAGGTATGTCAAGGGCAAAATGGCAGGTACTCTAAGAGCCTGCAAGTATAGTATGGTAATTTCAGCTGGTATTTTGTTAAAGGTAACTGAAATTTAAAAAAACCCAAAACCAAACATCACTCGTTACAGCCAGACATGCATTTTGTAGTTTGCATATTGCACATCATTATATCCAATGGAAGATATAATACAATGAATATCCAATGTAAGTGATGCATGATGTGTATCCAATTAAAGTGTCCAAGCTAAGGTCGGACAGGGCGTTGGGCAACCTGATTTAGTGAAAGATGTCCCTGCCTATGATGCGGGGCTAGGCTAGATCATCTTCCAACCCAAACTGTTCTATGATTCTATGAAAAGAAAAAAAGGAGGAGGGAGAGGTGGGGAAGAGGTGGACTGCCACTAAGATAAGTGTTTAGTAAAGTGCAGAAAAGGTCTTGTTACAGAGAAGAAATATAAAGGAAACAGTGAAAGAGTTTCTGCTACAGCACATTGTGAAGTTTGTCACAAAGGGAAAAAAAGAATATTTCATTGCTGTTCAGCAGTTCCTCTTTTCCTGCCAGAAGCTGAAAAGATCAGCAGCGTTCAGGGTTGCCTCTTTTATAAGACTGTCTATATCTGATCAGCATATGTAGGCTCGCAGAAGACAATACTGGCTTCATTAGTCGCCCTGTGTTAGCTTGGGCCCTGATTCTAGGGAGTGGTCTGATGGTTCAGCTACAACGATTTATTGGCTTGCTCCTTCCTTTAACCCACCAGAGGCATGTCATTTCTTGCCTGGCCCTGAAGACAGCCAGCACAGAGGAGCAGAAAAGTAGTTGCTCCCCTACTCCCAGAAGAGATTAATTTAGTTTCCTAAACTAGCTGGTGAAGCCCAATGAGGGGCAATATGTGGCTGAAGATGCAAATAGGAAAGTGGTTCTCTTCTGTTAGGCAATAGCTTAGCTTTGTTGTGACATGAACCTGTACTTTTACTGTGAGGATAAGGCAGAAGTTTGTGGGCACTCAGCCGCTCTGTGTGAATGCTAGCAAGCTTATGTCAACAGAGGTACATTCAGTCCTATGTAAAAACTGCTCTTCAAGTTCCCTGTGCTTTCCAGGTAGGTAGCCCTTAGGTGCATCAACATAAAGCATGAATCAGGTATTGAAAGGAATTGAAATCTCAGTTGCTGGGGGAAAGAAAAAAATGTGGGGTGCCTGTAAATTGCAGAAAATATTTATCTGAATTTTATGCCAGATTCAGTCCAGAATAACTTGTCCCTGAGGAAGAGTGTTTTCTCTGAGAAGGTACATCTGTGCCTTGGAACAGATTTTGTTCCAAGGTCCTTTCTGGTGATTATGGCTTAAAAAAACCCAAACATAAAAAACCCCACCATTACCACCACCACCAACAACCTGAAGGCCTGTCTATTCTGACACAAGTTATCTAAGATTACCTGAGTAGACAATAGTGTTTACATTACTCCTGTGATCAACATAATGAGCTTTCAAAGATATCAACAGTTTTTACAGCATGTCTTTGAGCTCTTGTCACCAGAACAGCTACTTACAGCGTATGGCTCTGTAACGATCATGTTCCCCTTCCTCAGGATGGCCTGTAATTCTAAGGCACTGATTAAGAGAACAGTATTACTGCCAGTTTTTCTCTTGATTTGACACTTCCTCATTTGGGAGCAGGTGTGTAGGCAACTAATAATTTTCTACCAAACTTCTTGGAGTTTACCTGGAGTTTACAGGACTGTCAACAGGAGGAGTAGACGAATTTTATGACTAGGGAACTTACCAACAGTTATCTTTCCAAGGATTCTTCCATTTCAGATTGGAAAGTGATACTTTTGGGAGAGGGGAACTGAGGGACAGTTGGGCTCTTGCTTTTCCCCTGCGATTTTCAGAAACCTGTTCAAGAGGAGAGGGAAGACTGGAGACAGATACAGCAGATGTTGTTCTCTGGTTTCCAAGCTTCTTGTTTTGTTGTTTGTTTGGTTTTTTTTTTTCAAGACAGAATATTCAAAAGTCTAACTACTTTGAACCACCACTTTTGGTGATTGGCCTCATTGGCCTCACTAGTTTAGACACTATATTTAGACTGCAAAACAAGTAGTTTCTGGTGGGTGCTGTGTAGGCAATCTGTTTGGCTGTGATGGAGAAAGGGTTACTTTAATCCAAATACAGTAAATGCTTTTCTTGGATTACTTTTTATAGCTAATATTTAGCTATCTTTAGGCTGAAGGATTTGGATACAAAAACGGGGAAGAATAATGAGAAAGAAGAGAACATATGCTCCAAAATATACTTTTAAGTTTTGCTTTAAATTTCTGAACAATGGCCTGCATCTTGTAAAACTCAATACCTGAGGAAATAAGAGTATGATAATCTACAAGGTTTTTTATTTGAGAACTATGTTATGTCGTAACATGCTGTGCAAATTCCATGCCATACTAATGATGCAAAGTGTCAGGTATTAATTTGAGTTTTGTTCGGATTATATGAAAGGGATAGAAGGCTATACTGTCCTTTCAGAATGGACAAATGTGATTTGATTTATTTTGAATTGGGAAATTAGTTGTAAAAGGATGGGTGCTAGGCTGTTCTCAGGTGTTTCAGAAGAGATACAGAAATAGCGAAGACTGTACATTTGTTTCAGTTTCAGAGCTTTAATTTATTGTATTTTTGTTTGTTGAAATTTTGAGAAAATCTTTGTTAATCAGAATGTTTGAATTTTTTTATTCTCTGAGAACTGTTGTGAGGTGGAGGGCTTGCCTGTAATTCCAGGCTGATGATCGACTTTTAGTATTTTAGAACTCTTAAGTTGGTTATGATCCTAGAAACTCTTCCTACAAAATGCTGTTAGTAATTAAGTAGTCATGGTACAGATAGATTCTGTGAAGCATCTGTGCTAATACTTTTATAGCTTTTATGTTTCACTCTACCAGAACACAATTTAAATAAAGAGGTGAATAGTTAAGTAGACAATATTAGCTGTAAACAGTGGATTTTAGCCCCAATTTAGAAAGCTTGTTGGGGTGCCTAGTGAGTTCTGCTAGGGATACTTACATTTTAGTAATACTTAAATGTGATTTTTTTATGTGTGTTTGAAATCTTCCTAGATTTTTTTTTTTAATTAACTGATTACATACTGATGTTGCACACAGGACACGTTTTCTGGCTTATTGAAAAGTACTTGTGAATTTTTATTTTTTGTTGGTTGGTAATTTGAATGTCTTGGTATATGTGAAACATCTTTTTTCCTAATGTTCCTGATTTTGACGCTTTTAGACTTTACTAATTTTGGTGTTTGGTGACCTTTACAGTTACAATACAGTTATTTAGCCATATTTATAAGATACTGGACAATTTTTCATTACCTCTGTTTCCCTGGCTTTATTGGAAGTATGTGAAATGTACTAATTTGAGAATTCCTTTGTGGGTATGGGTGTTGTTATCTCTCTTTGATAGAAAAGATGCATGCGTTTATTGTAGAAGAGGTAATGGTTGCACTTTCCTTCACTTCAACTGAAAACAGTGGATTGTCAGTCCTTTTAGGATTATAGTCAGTTCACAAACATTAAACTTATCTCATGCTGTTCCATAGTGGTGTTAGGCCAGTCTGCTCTAAGTCAGAAGACCAATGTGGGGGCGTTTTTGGTGTGGTGTTTGGGGGTTTTTTTGGGTTTGTTTTTGGGTTTTTTTGTAATGCAGTGCAGTGTCTCATCCTATTTAAGGGTACTTCCTTTCCCAAGTAAGTTAAACAAAGGCACCCAGATAGATTCACTTTTGCAGTCTGAACCTGTACTAAGAGTACTTTGTTAGTATAGATCCATGTATCAGCAGCTCACTTCTGCTGTGGGCACTGTTCTTGCCCGCATAATGTTCTGCTTAAAGGCTTTTCCAGTGTTACTTGGGAACCGGCTACTCTTTGTATCCGCATTAATGCAGAAAAATATATTAGATCTGACTTGAATAAGTGTTAACTAGATATTTCATGACTCTTTTGTTTACCTCAGTTAATTACAGAAAAAATGAGTGTTTTCATCTTACTAGGAAAGGGGACTTTGACTTTAATTTTACAGTGTTTATTTGTCTGTCTTAATTGTGGGTTAGGTTGGGTATTCCTCTTGCTAGCTTGCATGTCAAATCAACTGTGATAAGAAAGAAGAATCTCAGCTATGACATAAAATGCATAATATTCTGACCACTGTCTGTATGGGCATGCTTTAGGTCCCACTAAATTGCTGAGCAACGTTACCAGCTTGCAGTTTTTAATCAGTTACCGGAAGAGTAAAGCTGACCAAATTTTTGCAGATTTGACTATGCTCTACCTGATGATAACTATAGAGCTAGTAAGGCTCTAATCAGTCTTCTGTTGTAGGTCTGCTGGAATTACCAGTAAAAGCTTTCAACTAGTATACAAGTCACAACTGCATTCACAAATCCATATTTAAAAAAATAAACCTGTATTGCCGTATCATTCAGGCATAAGGCAAAAAAAATTACTGCAAATACAGAGTAAATAATTGTCCCTTTAAGTCAAGAATGTTATAGAATATACTTGCTTGTTCTTCTACCAGCTCCTGTTTCATCATTTATCCTCTTCAGGAAATTTTCGTCTTCAGAAATGCTTTTTTTGCCTTGCTGTGTAGTTGCGGTTTTGTCTGTTTCACTTTATATGCCACTTTTGTTAACATTTTTAATTTTCTAGGTATGGAATCCGCCCTGAAAATGTGATTATATATGGCCAGAGTATAGGAACAGTACCATCTGTGGATCTTGCTGCTAGGTATGAAAGTGCTGCTGTAATTCTTCATTCTCCGCTGACCTCAGGAATGCGAGTAGCTTTTCCTGATACAAAGAAGACCTATTGCTTTGATGCATTCCCAAAGTAAGTTGTAGGATTTTTTTGTTCTGCATGCATTTTTCTCTGTTACCAAAGTTTTAGACTAGGGAAACAAGTAGCATGGTAAATTCTCTGAAATTTCTTTCAAAGGTTTAAAAAAGCAGTTGGAGAAAAATCAGAGTGAGTAACAAGAAGGAACATTTGATTTGAAGGAGTTTACAGAACTTTGTAAATCTTCTAGGTTTTTCACATCTCTAATCATTTCAGTGGGTATCCATTAAAGAAATTACTAGTATTCCTATATGTAACCTCTAATGTCACTAATCCTAACAAGCAGTTCTAGTCCAGAGAATTGTTTATCTGGGTAACTGTGAACAAAGTCTTTTGCGTATGTTTCTTTAAGTAGCAAATACTGGAAAACCAAGTAGACATTAACTGAAGAAAATTCCTGTCATGTATTTCAGAGCTGTGCCAGTAGTTGGCCATTACAAACTGGTACACTTGTCTCAAAGAATTATTTGTATTTTGAGCATCTAACTTCAAAGACTTTTTTTCCCCATAGGTGGTCAAACTTTAAGTGCTAAAATTCTTTCACTTCTGGCAAGCACTCTTTTACTGAAAAACTCTGAAGTAATATTTTCATCAGTCCAGTGACTTTGATTTTTTTAAGTGAACATGGTAATGAATACCACTTTTAGGTGGATTGCTCTGTTATTCGATCCTAGTAGTTTCCAGTAGCGTTTTTCCTTTCTGTGTGACTTTACATGTGCTACTGTAACGGCTTCCAGGGTGCTGATAAGATCTAATTTTCTAACGATTTAAACAACTTCAGAATTAAATAGTTAAAATTACAATGCGTAATTAAAAAGTGAAATTAACGGTCTGGTCTTTCAAAAAGATTTAATAAAGCCCCCTGTGTTCATAGATATAATCTTTTTCTTACAGCATTGACAAAATTTCTAAAATAACATCTCCTGTGTTAATAATCCATGGGACTGAAGATGAAGTAATTGACTTTTCACATGGCCTAGCATTATTTGAGCGTTGCCAGAGACCTGTAGAACCACTGTGGGTAGAAGGAGCGGGCCATAATGATGTGGAACTCTATGGACAGTACCTTGAAAGATTAAAACAGTTTGTGTCACAGGAACTTGTGAACTTGTAATTTTCTTTGTATATTTACATGCTTTTTCATTTTGCTGCAGAACTGCATGCCTTGATAAATATATAACATAAAACCTGAAGGTTGTGTTTTCAAATCATCTTGGTTGCCTTCATTAAATGTACAGGTAATGATTTGTCAACATAATTAATGAAGGTTTTAATGCCAGTATTATAAACTGGAATTACATGATCATGCAGTCAAGCTTGGCAGTTCATATTACTTTGTGTGAGGTTTTTTCTTCTTAGATGTACAAAAAAAAAATCACAAGGAGTACTGTATGAAATTTTAATTATATGAAATCAAATGCTGTAAAAGTGTTGCCAAATGCTTTAGCATATCAAAAAAAGTTTATAAATATTTTTTAAACATCTCAAAATGTACTGTGACTTACTCTGTTGCACAGGTGTAAATTAAAAACCAGACTTCTAAGCAGTTGTTCTGTAAAAATGTAATAGCCATGAAATTTGAGCAAATACTAATGTATGTAATAAGAATAGACAGTCACTGGAAATGACCCATGCCCTGTTATAGGGGGAGGGGGTCAAAAATGATCTCTTTTTCCATATTTTTCATATCTTTAGTGTTTAGTTTTACTTTATTTGTTTTGTTCTTGTGTTGTCCCTTACCTTTCAGGTTAAACAAATTTACCCACTTATTTTCTCAGCAGTCCTAATCTTGCCAAAATAATGCCGCAAGTTATCATTGTTGTAATGTAAATATCATTCACGTGATTGCTACTGAGGCCACTAAATACTTCATTGAAACCAGTAAGACTTTTAGTACCTAGAAGGCTTTGCGGACAACGTAGTTTTAAATATTGATTACATAAAGATGCAATATTTCAAGAACCTGGAGGTTTATCCAACTTTATAATAAACAATTTGCAAGTTTGCAGTTGTCTGATCAGGCTTACTTTTGGATGTTTAGTGTAAAAGCTTACTGTTTTTTGAGTACTGTATGGAAATTTTACTAATCGTGCCTGGATGGGGTGGGGGGAAGGGCAAGAAGAGAATGTTGACATTTTTCTATTAACTCATAGTAAAATAAACTTTGTAAGTTACCTTTTCCTTGAATGCATTTTGCTTGAATAAAACTATGAAAAATAAACTTAATTATATGTAGCCTATTTGTAAACAAAGTAATATTCCAACAATACACACTGTGCTTCTAATTTTAAGGCCTTATGTAGTTTAATTGTTCTGCTTGGTTTTTGTGATCTAGACTATTGTATACTTAAATGTAGCTTCAAGTATTGTGAAAACTTTGGTTAAGACATGTTGATTAACAGTAAACAATATTCCACACACGTGCTGTTCTTCCTTTCATTTTTTTTAAAAGAAATGGCAACAGCTGCTTGCGATACCAAAATAATAAGCAACTCCTCATTTACTCTAGGAAATCAGAAAACTAAAGCAGTAGCCCATTGTTATGAATTGTCAGCACACTTCTTCAGCAACTACTGTTCTGATCACCCTCCCACCCCCATGCTTCATCTTACTTCTTTCTGCTGTTCAGCATACAGGTTTTCTGCTTTAGAGCTTCTTACAAACATTCTTCTGTAATGAATTTAAATTTAGTTTTCTTTGAAATCATCACTGACTTCTTGTCTTGTCCTTTTTGGTTTGTTAATTGAATAGAAAGAAATTTGAATTTGTTCTCAAGCGACTGGGTTCTTGTTTGTCTTTTTGATGAAGTATGCTTCAGTGTGTTCTGAACTTCAGATTAGTATTCAGGGACAATAATATACTAACAAAGATTTTAATCCTAATCCAAGATTTTGCAATTGGAAGTGTGCTTAAATATGTAACTCAACTTTATTACATCATACCGCATACACAGTTTGATTTCATTTTCTTACTACCTTCCAGCCACTATCTCTGATTTAGATGGAAATCGTTACCATTAAGTGTTTAAGTGCTTTCTTTGTGATGAATGAAGTCTGTTTTGAGAGTCCTCTTCAGAAATTCACAAATAAAGAATCTAGAACTGCAACGGTAAGTGATACAGATTGGCTGATAGTACTGCAAGTTGCAGGCAAATGATCAAGTGTCATCACAAGAACTATCTGATGGTGCTAGGGAATATTATGACACCCTGTAATTGAAAAGACAGAAAAGGTGGCATAGCAGTTTTGCTGCTTTTGCTTCTGTGTTTTGCTGAAGCAGAACAAAAGGCCTGACTAACAGTGTTTTGTCTTCAGTAGATGCAGCTGTGCTGGATTACACTGGTGAGTAAAGGTTCTGGTCTCTTTGGGACCACTTATGCATGGTTAATTACTGCCAGTTTGTTCTGATTTGTATTTTACACCTAGATTTTTCAGATGAGTTGTTTACTGAAGGAATTAAAAATTGGTTTTAGGCACAGCCTAGCTTGTATTGAGAATTGTATTATGGTAACAAACTTGTTACCGACATAAAGCAACTCTGAGCTGTTGCAGCGAGGAGGAAAACATTTGACGTGGTGGTTGTCTTGTCCTTAAACCATCATTTTGGTGAAATTGACAATGGGCTGTTGTTTTATGTTATAAATGCAATTGTGTCATGATAAATAACAGTTGATTCAGCATTCATTAGAAAGACAATGTCTGTATTTTAGGGAAAAAGAAAACAGCATTTTGTGAACCACGTGATCTTGTTCCTTTTTTTTCTTTAAGAGACAAATATTTGACAGTAAACTGTCTTTTTCAGTTCTGGAAACCTTGGCAAATCAACTTTAAAAACAACTTCATTTATGTAAAATATGAGATTACCTTCTAAAGGTGGGGTGTTTCGGGACATGTTTTGCTGTCTCACATTCCCAGCTACACATTAAAAAGTAAAAAAAATCTCCTCTCTCTTTACTGTTTGCTTGTGGCAGCAAAGAATTCCAGCGTATCTTCAGTTAGCTACTCTTACTGACTGATTTCAAACTTGCTTTCTTTTTCACGCTTTTTTTAGTGGGGGGGGGGGGGACAGCATGTTTACTTTTGAGCTCTTTTAATTGGATGACATTGTGCAGCAGGGCTAACTACTTGGTACCTCTCACTATGGAATATTCCAGGTCCTACAGATACAAATTTTTTTCACTATACGGTAGGCACTGTTAATATCTCAAAGACAAAAATAAGAAAGTAGTGTTTGAGAACCAGAAGAAAAAGCATCCTGTGTGGGGCGGAACTGATCGCTTGAAATCAGCTTTGCAGAGAAGGAGTTGGGGACCCTGATGAACAGCAAGCTGACCATGAGCCAGCAACGCACCCTTACAGCAAAGACGACCAACAGCATGTTGGGCTGCATTAGGCAGAGACTTGCCAGCAGGTAAGGGAGGTCATCCTTCCCTTCCACTCAGCACTGTGAGCGGAGATGCAGCTGGAGTGCTGGGTCCAGTTCTGGGCTCCCCAGTGTAAGGAAGATATGGATGTACCGGAGCAAGTCCAGTGCAGGGCCGCAGCTATGATTGAAGGACTGGAGCATCTGTTACAGGAAGAGAGTCTGAGACCTGGGGCTGTTCAGCCTGGAGAAGAAAAGGTTCGGGAGGATCTTAACCATTTGTGTTGAATATCTGATGGAGGGAGGGAGTGGAGAGAGCTAGACTTTCCCCAGTACTGCCCACTGAGAGGACAAGAGCCAATGAGCACACACTGAAAAACAGGAAATCCTACCTGAATGCCAGAAAACAACTTTTTTTCTGTGAGGGTGGTCAAACACTGGAACCAACTTTACAGATATTCAGAACGCAGCTGAGCACAGCCCTGGGGAACCTGCTGTAGCTGACCCTGCTCTGAGCACGGGGGTTGGACTTGATGATCTCAAGGGGTCCCTTTCAACCTCATCTATGCTGTGGTTTTGTGGAGTATGGCATGCAAATCCGTTAGATGATTGCTACTACACATATTTGTATGCCATCACTGTACACCAGCTCGGAAGTGGAGACTGTTGAGTTACAAGAATTATCTTCATTTAGTGCTCCCTACTTTTGATAGTTATTTTTCAGCAACAGAAAGCAACAAAAAGACTGCTATGGAAAAAGCCTTTATCTCATAATCCTGAGACCATCACTGTTGTGCTGTTGCTGAGACTGGCTCTAATACCAAAATTTATACCACAGACAGCGTCATCAGAGGTCGCATTGCTACCCTACTAAAAAAGGAGGATTGAAAAGCTAGATGTAAAGTATAGGCATGCTATCCTGAAAAGAAAAAAGTGCTTGAAGGATGTCTTAAGACATTCTTAAAGGTGGGAACGTTGCATTCACAACTGCTATTATCCTATGTGCTTGGCAAGCAGTAGAGGAGACTGAATGGAGATAGGGTTGTTTTGGGTTGTTTTAATAAAATTAGTTAGTAAAGCTTGTTCTACTTCACTTGAATAGTGTTTGTAAAAGAAAAATGAAAAGTTGTTTGTATTCTCATTGGGGAAAAAAGTTTTTCATGAGCTACTAACTGTGCATCAGGCTTGCTCTGCTTCACTTACACAGTTCAGATAACATTTGACTCTTTCCGATTGTTAAAAGTTAGTGTGAAAACCCGTTGAGCTTAAGTAGCACCAGATTGAAATTTCAGCATGAAATAGCCTTAGAACTCTTAACATGTGGAACTTATTAACCAGTTTGCATTGAGAGAATATTAATTGTAAAACAGCCATAGAAAGAAACAATGTTTCCCTGTGAAGAAATTCCATTGTATGATGATAATAACTCCTACACTATACTTCTTTCTTTTTCTTTTTTCAATTTTTTAAAAATTTCTCAGGTAAGACCTTTTGCTCTTTCTTTCTGTAAAAGGAAATAAAATTCTAGCATATTTCTGGTAAAATGGCAAGAAAATGCTTTTAAAAAGAGGATAGTGTAAAAGAAATGTTCTTAAAAACTGATTACTCTGCCAGTGAGGAAGGGGCCAACCTTAAAAAAAGTATCTCAGCATCAACTTTTCCCTAGAGGTATTAGTAAGGTATCTTACTCTGATAATCTATTTCAAAATAATTAGAAAACCTCAAAAGGATTTTGTTGCCTTGAAGAGGTTTTGTGGTTGGTAATCATACAAATGGTTGTAATTTTAACGTTTCATTTTCAAATTCTTTCTGCTTACAGAGGGCAAACAGTTTTTTAACTTTCAGCACTGAAAAGAAGACATGGAAGAGAGATTATTGAAGATGAGATAGTCAATTTACCTTCCTATTATGCTAGAAGCTATGCGCATCTCAAGTAGGTAGCTGTCTCCTCCTGGAGCATAGGGTATATCCATATAAATGGAATCGGGCTGTCATATTTGGACATTTTTTTCTTCCAAAACCACCAAGTCACAAATGTTATTTCCCAAAGTTTTCTGCTGGAGTCAGGTAAATAGTGGATTTACTATTCTGTTCTAAAACAGAATTATACCAAAGATCAAATGAGTCTTAAGCTAGAAGCATTTTAAGTCATTTGATCAGTGACTCATCTAGTACCTCGAAGACATACAACAGCAGTGCAAGTCTTTCTCAAGCATCTTAAGCATTGCAAAGGTCCTTGGTTGGGCAAGTCATCTACTTTTAAAGATCATACAGTTTAAGTACACTTTAAATGTAAAAGAGTTGTAAGCCATCTTAAGGAGAGCAAGGAGAGTGTGGACTCAAAATCACCAGCAGCTTTGTAAGAGCATTACTGATTTGGAGGCACATACGATGTGTTGCAATTTTACCCCAAATCTTGATTAAAATAAGTTTGCTAGATCCATTTGGTAGATGCTGCACACTATTCAGAATAGGAACAGAACTGTGCTGCTCACTGGTTTGAAATGGAAATTGCCTGGAAATGACCTCCCAGGACAGTGCTATTTTGTTATATTAATGGCGATGTTTCAGTTCATTAGAAGCACGTTCACAGAAGATATGGGTAATAAAACCTAAGTGCTGACAAGAGGCGTTGTGGTTTTCAGACATTTCTGCTATCCAAGATGGCATGCGATGGTGCTAAATATATAGTTTATTTCTTTATTTAGTATTTGGCCAACTCTTTTGTAGCATGCTGTAGACAAGGGCAAAGTATTGCATGGTTTACTTACCAGAATTCTGTTTGTGTTGTAGTATCATTTATAGTTAGCAACAAGCTTGAATAAAAGCCACTGCCTGCCAGAGGTTTTGTGGCCACTCAAGTGGTGTAACACAGACCATATGCTTGGAGCCAGAACGGGAGGATAGACAAAGAATACAGTCTTGAAAGAATGTATGAGTTCTTGTTCTGCTGTAGTCATGGAACCCAGAGCTCTCTCAGTTTGCCAATCATAGCAGGTGTGTAATAGATAACCTGTCATTCTGTCATTTATGATTCCTAAACAAGAAGAATTGGAGTAATTCTAAAAGTTAGGGTGATATGTAGGCTGTATTTTATGTGTTTCTCTGTAGTCACAAAGGCTACAGGGTTCTGTTTTAAGGAAAAGTTGAGATTCACTTGTCAGTAGCTAGAGCTCATCAGAGACATGAGATATCGTAAGGCATGATAAAACCATGAAGACTGGCAAATCTGAATATGCAGTCCTGGAGGCACCTCTAGAATAATATAGATAAGGTAAATGTTAAATCTAAGCCATGATCATTTCAGACCGTGGTGTTACAATGCATTATTGTCATGCTAGATTTTCACTTGGTAACGGTAAGGAGATGCATTTTATGTAAGGCATTGTTCCTGAATAACAAAATCACGTTGTATTTGCCCATGACACTCTGATCTGTGGCATTTATGCTTGCTTTCTACAGAAATTTGCATAAACAGGTTTGTTTACATGGATGTTTGGGGAATAGTTACTCTAAAAAACAATCATATATGAACAAGAGTGTTCATGTGTGAATAAAGTATTATGACTCATTTCTGATTATTGCTTCGTCAGCGTTCAGCAGCTCTTCTTGTGTCTCTTTTTCTGTGTGGTATGTGAGGACTTGGCCACCCATGAGAATGTATGTGTTTAGTAGTAATTTTGTTGTTCTTTTATTTAAAGTTTATCACTTGTTCTGAATTGTAATTAGTACTGTGTGACTTCAGTGAACAATTGGATTTTATAAGTAACCAGGAATCACTAAGGTATAGGTGTGTGTTTGTTTAAGTATTTGATTAATATTTTTAAATGTACACATTTCCATATATCACTGTCAGTGCACAGAAGACTCTCTAAGATATATAGCTGTTGTATAATTGTATAGTTTCATTGGAGTCAATCGTGTGATCATTTATGATAGCCAAGGATTTGATTCTTATTCATAGTGAATGATTTAACTGGCTGGTTTTCTATGCTTCCCTTTATGGTTCATAGGGGTTTTTTTCCTGTTACGTAGGTCTAATTAAAGAGGTAATTTGGTTATGATGATGGGAGCTGATCCACTCCGTTAGGCTGATCCACTCCACATACAGACATTTGTTTCCACATCTAAATTTTATATCATTGCAGCTTTCTGCAATATGTAGACTGCATGTAGAGCAACAGGGTATGGGTGCACAATAAAGTTTTTACTTAATCAAATGTATGAATTCCTTAGATGTCAGTTTTTCTGCAATAACCCTGTGACCTTACCCACAAAAAATGCAGGATTACTGATGCTTCTTCCCTTTAATTGTATCACACTTACACATGGGTCAGAACATGCAAACAGATTAGCAACTAATGCACAGTAAATGCTTTCCTTGCAGTAGATTCTTTTAAAAATTGCTTTAGTGTGTCAGGTAAGTTGTCCATCTGTCCCAGTATTCTGCCTGCAACAGTGATAGTTGGAGATGCTATTTTGGAAGAGCTTGCAGACCTGGGTACTCTCTGTTGCAGATCTTCGCATACCCCACTGGCATCCTAAATTACAGAACTAGAAATGTTAAAGGGTACATCCAAACCTGTGCCCTTTCATATCTGTTTATCCTTTGTATGCAAATTTTTTTATCCCCTTTTTGAACTTCTTGATACTGTTGTTCCATGGCTACAAATCCAAGAATTTCATTACTCAGTCTAAGAGGAGTACTTTCTTTTCTCTGTTTTAAATCCATCTCCTCAAAATTTCACTCCTAAATGAGTGTCCTCTATTTCATGTTTGCAGGATTTGGTGAACAGTTTTGCCATCATCTTACTCATCTTAACCCTAGCCGATTTCACTCCATTTTTCTTTGTAAAGGAAGTGCTCCCTCATCTTAATCATTTTAGTTATCCTCTGCTATGTCCTGTTCGAGAAGCAGTAGAGCGCACAAAGAAACTGCATTACTGAAAATATGCACACATGCTTTCAAATAATCTGATAAAGAGAGAAGACCCAAAGTGTATAAATCTAGAATTTAGCACTTGTTATACATTATGGATCAATACTTTATAGGCATATTTTTATTGACTTTTGAGACCATTAGCGTAGAAAAGGAGATGACATTTATGGAATGTGGGCGCTGATACTGTTTCTGCAACAAAATCATTCAGAAAAAATATTGTTAGAAGGAAGTATGTCAGAAAAGGAAAACATTTTCTCCAAAGCACTTAGATTTTTTTTTTTTAACACAGTTAAAACAGTAAAACCATGTATCAGCATATATTTTGAGGACTAATTTAAATATTCATCTTTAACTTGTTAGTAAAGTTATCTGATATGTACTATAATACTTTGATGTGATATTTTTGACCAAAGGTGTACACAGACATTGATAATTCCTGTAGTGACCCTTTCTTTTAACTCTAGGAATTTTTCTAAAAAAAAAAAAAAAAACAAACACTATTAAGTGCCTTAGTATCTACATTTTTTTTTTTTGGCTTACACTTCACTGTAACTGATAATTTCTTATGCCATTGTGCATGTTGAAACTCCTAGGGTAATGACTTCTTGAAAATTGCAGCAGCAGGGAAACAACTAAATAAATAATCTCAGACTTCAAAGGCTTTTGACCACTAAGTCGCGTATTGCCAGGCTACTTATTGTATTGATTGCTGCTGCAACAATACTCGAATTGAAGTAATGTGCTCTGGCATGTAATTGCCACCTGCGAATGTAGGAAGTCTTCCCCTGAGTTTAGATTGTCTTGTTCTTTAGCTCTCAGGCGCACACCCACGCGTTTCTGGCTGCAGATTCTTACCTGCTCCCTGCACTCTGCCTGGCTGTCCCTACGCCAGTCTCAGTGCTGGACAGGCCAGTACCTCCTCCCAGACGTCTTCCAACCTGCCACCAGAAGTGGATGAGGCTCTGCTGACTGCATGCCATAGTCTGCATTTCAGTGGCGCAGAGGACCTCAGACAGGAAGGGGCTTGTTGCAGCAAATGGTGAGCTATTCCTGCTTTCATAAGGGGAGGTTTGTTGCCAAGGGAAAGGGTAGCCGGAAGGCTAGAGGAAACGGAACACTACAAAGGCATGTCTCTACTCCCAAGTATTTCTCTTCCATCTCGTTGTGGGAAAAGAATATAACAGGAAAGAGAGGATGTGGAAAATACAAAGTCCCACTGGGGAAAAGAAAAAAGGTTAAGGTTGGGGGTGTGTGGGAGGAAATAGGCAATGGGAAGGCCCAAAGGTGGGTCTGCAAGTTAGATAAAAGGGGCTTGTGTTAGGTAGAGGAGCGGAAAAAAGTAGAATGAGACAGAAGAAGGGGAGATGCTGGGAGTATGGAGAGATTATGACAGAACTAGGCAAAATGAGAAAAAGGAAAAATGAGAAGAAAAAGACAAAAGGAGCTAAGAGCTTTTGGCTTTATAAAATAAAACATTTTTGAAAGAAAAATGTAACTAATACAAATGGGAGTGGAAGAATTAACAGATGGAGAAGTGCCAAATACAATGAAAAACAGAGGGGAAGAAGGAAAATGGAAAAATAAAAGGAAGCAGAAAGGAGAGGAGGGGGAAACACTCTACAAATTTACTCCTTTTTTCCAATTCCTGTGTTTTGTCGTATGTCCTTGGATAATCGGATTATTCTGATAAAAGAATTTAAGTGTAACGATGGCACATCCTCTACTCTTATTCATTGATACCGTTACTGTGCTAGCGCTAGACCAGCGGACTCCAAATGTTTTTGATCACGCATCTCTACCAGTAAAACATTTTTGAGCATGCACCCCTACTAGATGTGTATTTATTTATATATAAATTATATACATGTACTATTGTACTAATATACTGTGTACCTTATAAAACATATACAAAAATAGAAATTAAAGAAAAGGGTGAGACAGAGATGAAACAAGCACTATTTTAAAAATATTTTGTTTTATTTATTAACAGTAAAAAAAATATATTCCTGCACTCCAGTGGATTGTCTTGCGCACACCCTGGGGTGTACTGCCCCCCCCCCCC